>NW_013670903.1:5549-12917 GCF_000517525.1 Limulus polyphemus | reverse complement strand
AGGTTCTGTTTTTTAGGTATGTGTCTGTCTTCGACTTAACCAGCTTTACTGAAGTTGACCAGTTTAGCCCCCCCCCCCCACTGACACATCACACTTCAAAGCTGCTGAAAAAAGAGTGGGTCTCCACACCCCCACGGTCAGTGAACGGAAGAGCGTGTAATAAATGAATTTGATAGGGTGTGATTATAAGCTTGTTAAGTCTTTTCTATGACCCCCCCCCTTCACCCCTGAATGTTTGCGTTCACACCCCACAGTGGGGTTGGAACACATTTTTATAGTGGTGGTGCCGAAAGCCATTCAACAAAACTGTACACCCTGTATTTGATGGAGGCTATGTGTTTGGTTGTTGTTATGGAAACATATTATTAAAAGACCCCTAGTAGCACAGCGGTATGTCTGCGGACTTACAACGCTAGAATCCGGGTTTCGATACCCATGGTGGGCAGAGTACAGATAGCCCATTGGGTAGCTTTGTGCTTAATTTCAAACAAACAACTATTATTCAAACCCATAGGTGCACAGCGCCTCCTAAATTTCAAGTCAGGGAATGCCCCATCACACCCATTTCTAGCGCCCTTGACACCCCCAACAAGTGATCGAAAGGTACGCAGTAAATACTTATGTTAGATGTATCTACTGTATCACACCCCTCATGGTGCGACTTCACACCTGTTTATTATTATTAGAGCTTGTAAAAGCTGTACTCACCATAGGGATCGAACACTTTATGAAATTAGGTTTTATAATATATATATATCATATAAAATTCTTGTTTGAGAAATGGTGAATAACCTACAGATTTATTCCTTATCTTCAGGTTCAGAGGTTAAGGCTAGTTTGTGAGTCGTGACACCTGGACCATTTGTTAATTATCTAGGTGTGTGTTAGAAACTTTCATACACACCTTACACTTTTTTGATATCTGATTGTTTTCTTTTCAACAATGCTCTGACAGCCAGCTTACAATCATCACATGCACCAGCACGATTTTAAAGATACTTTATCGCACAAATGCCCTGAAGGTATCAGAGTTTTCTGTCAAGGCGAGTACACGTCGCCCATCAGCAGTGGTGCAGCAATAAATCTCGAGTGTTATCACGTGACCTTCTACTTCACAGAAGCCCATCATCAACCCACACGGTAGGCATATAAATTAGCTAACAGGCGTACCAGCCTTTGTTGAGAACCGTACGCGCTGCCCCATGACCTCCGGAACACGAAGTTTATTTTAGAAACCACCCAATAACGAGACATTAATGTAATTAATAACATTCCAAATGACAAGGACTGACCCATGATTCACTAATTAATAATTTAGTCGAGCTGTAAAGATTACAGAAAGTTTATAAGGCAATTAGGCTATATTTTTTCTAAAATCCATTCTTTTTTTTAAAAGCTATTTTAAATGTACCATAAGAAATTTTAAGGTTACGATTTTCCTTGTATCAACCAATCTTCATATTCAGTTCTGTCAAGAATCCATCTGAAGGAGCAGTCAGATGGATTCTTGACAGAACTGAACGTGAAGATTGGTAGGACCAGTCAGATGGATTCTTGACAGAACTGAATATGAAGATTGGTAGGACCAACAGGTTAGATTCTCATCAGAGCTGAATATTAAAACTGTCTCAACCAGATGGATTCTCAACAAAACTGAATATGAAGATTGGTAGGACCAGTCAGATGGATTCTCATCAGAAATGAATGTGAAAACTGGTAGGACCAGTCAGATGGTTTCTCATCAGAAATAAATGTGAAAACTGGTAGGACCAGTCAAAGGGATTCTCATCAGAAATAAATGTGAAAACTTGTAGGACCAGTCAGACGGATTCTCATCAGAAATAAATGTGAAAACTTGTAGGACCAGTCAGAGGGATTCTTGAGAGAACTGATTATACAGATCTACAGGACATGCGTAATCAGAAGAAGATGGAACTTATTACAAGCGAACGTACCTAATGAAACATTCATCATTTACCCTCTTTTTCAAGAAAAAACCTACTGGCAATCTACACCTAAACCAAGAACTCCTGTTTGTTTCATTGGTGTGATTATTAAGTATTGGCTAGAATATATTTTGTGGACGAAACGTTCTAATTATTTGTTTTATTAGAATATATTTTGTGGACGAAACGTTCTAATGATTTGTTTTATTAAGATATATTTTGTGGACGTAACGTTCTAATTATTTGTTTTATTAGAATATATTTTGTGGACGAAACGTTCTAATTATTTGTTTTATTAGAATATATTTTGTGGACGAAACGTTCTAATTATTTGTTTTATTAGAATATATTTTGTGACCGAAACGTTCTAATGATTTGTTTTATGAAGTAACATAAATAGCGGTACGAGAGAGAGAGAAAGAGAGTGGCGTGGCTACCCCCAGTGAGGAGGGGGGTAGAAGTGGGTGAAGCTTACTTTACGTTCAGTCATGCGTTTCCAACCAAGACAATGGTGTCAAAAGATTAAATCTGTAAATGTTTTTCATTCGTGGTAATTATTATAGTTTTAAGAAATGATTGTTGTATTTTTAATGGGAGATAACATAACCTTTCATAATGTATTCATTCATGTACATTTCACATTTCCTTTCCCTTTCTACTGTGTAAACAGAAACTCTTCTGCGCGTGTTGTTTTTTTTCTTCCCCCTGGTGACAAAGTGTTATAATTAACCAGCTTCCGTAATGTTTTCAAATAACACTTCCTCGGCACAAGTTTTCCTTGAGTCAAAGTTTGGAATCCGGTATTGTCTTTATGCACGAGTGGAGCTGTAAACCTAAGGCAGACATATTTATGCTAAGTATTTTGTATATTTATTGTTAACCATTCCATTACACTTCATTAACAATTTTGGGAAAGTTTCGTGTTTACAACCATCAGGTTATCTATATGTGTTGTGTATGGATTTATGACCGAAGCCTGTTTATTTTTTAAAATAAAAATCGTAGTATATCAGACCTTTATTAATTTCAATGTTATCAGAATAGGCCTAGGTTTATTTTTGAAGCTACACGAGAGCTATCTGCGTTAGATGTCCCTCATTTGGTAGTGAAAGACTAGGATGATTGTAGCTAGTCAAAACCACCCACCGCCAACTCTTGGGTTACTCTTTTTACCAACGAATTGTGGCTTGGCCGTCACATTATAACGCACCCACGGCTGAAAGGGCGAGCATGTTTGAGAATTCGAACCCGCGACCAATAGATTGCGAGTCGAGCGCCTTAACCACCAGGCCGTGCTAGGCCTCGTTTTATTAGGTTACAACAGAAGACGGAACATAAATAAATCGTAGAAGTTCAGCGATCTCACAAAGAAAACAAAAAGATAAGGTTACTTAGATTCATAAATTAAGAGTTGTGGAATTTGTAGTCTTTCTTCATAGATGGACAAAGACAGTAACCAATTTAACATAACCTCAAAACTGGATTATTTACTTACCAGGGTTGTCCGAAAAAAGTTCGTGGCTCAACCTAAAAAAAAAAATTGGAATGTGGGAATTTTTCCTGATAGATATTAAGTTTGAATCTTTTAAAGAGTAAACAACACGAAACACATAACTTAACACACTTATTTTGTGTGTTGTGGATGTTTGAAGGAAAGTAGTGTTAAACGTCATGGAGAGGATCGAACTTCGTATCATGATCAAATATTTTGTTAAAAAGAAAATGACACTATAAGAAATCCACCAGGACATGGAAGCAACATTAGGAGAGGGCAGAGGGCGCTCCGGCCCGTTCAACAGTGAAAAATAGATGTGTTGAGTTTAAGCGTGGTGGACAATAATGTGAAGATGATCCGATGTCAGGTCGGCCGTCAACAGAAATCGAAGATAAAGTTTAAGATTTTGTTATATATGATAGAAGAATTACCATTAGAAAGTGGGAATCGTTAAAAAAAATACTGTAGCAAGCATTCTCAGCAACAGATCAGTGTCAAATGAGTTCCAAAAATGTTGTCACCTGAGCAGAAACGGATCCGAGTTGTTGGAAGCCAACGCCTACTTCAACGGGTTTCAATGGACATGTAACCATGGATGAAACGTGGGTTCACCACTTCGACCCAGAGACAAAAATGCAAAGTTTGCAATGGAAACACCAAAGTTCACCAACTCAAAAGAAGTTCAAGTCACAACCCTCCGCTGGAAAGGTCGTGGCATCATTCTTTTGGAATGTCAAGTTCATTTTGCTATTTGATTGTTTGGAAATAGGTCAAACCGTTACAGGTCATTACTTTGCACCTTTAATCAACAATCTGCGTCAAGGGATCAAAGAAAAGAGAAGAGGATTGACCAACAAAATTGATCTTCCATCAGGACAGTGTCCAGCTCAAAAATCGCGTGTTGCTTTAAACGCTATCCATTTATACTGACTTCGAATTATTCAATCCCCCACCTCCTCCCTTACTCGCCGGATTTAACTCCAAATGACTTTTTTTTCTCTTCCCTAACTTTAACTGAAAGGTCGAAGATATCAGTGTGATGATGATGATCTCGTACTTATTGTCCAGTCATGGATGGAGAACCAAGATGAAGAGTTCTTTCCAAAGGGTCATAAAGACCTTAGAGCAAGTATATATAGACTCATGAGGAGATTATGTTAAGAAATAAATCACAGTTGAACCAATGTTTCTTTTCTTTTTAGGTCAGGCCAGGAACTTTACACGTGAATTGAACACACTTGGAACAAAACCATTAACTTCAAGAATGAAGTATTCCTGTTCAGTTTGAAGTGTTTCATCCTTTTTTTTAGTCCATCATTAAATCTAGCAGATAATATACCTGATATACTTCAGCGAGGATTGAACCTTGGCCATGTATTAGTGTTTTTGTTTGTCTTGTTATTAAACACAAAGCTACACAATGGGCTATCTGTGCTCTGCCAACCACAAGTATCGAAACCCGATATTTAGCGTTGAAGCCATTACTCTTAACGCTGAGCCACGAAGTGGCATGTATATATTTTATTTTTGTGAAATGCTGGCATAAAAAAACAAATCTAATATCTGACAACACGGATAGAGATAACAGTTCTGGCAATATGCTGTTACTTAATACATAATTATAGTCACCGGTATACAGATTACTAATTAAATCACTAAATGGTGTTTGGGATAATGCCAAAATCAAACAGCGCCGTGTGTGGTGGCTATTGAAAACAAAGTGAAATTTAAATAGTAAGAAAAATTCCCACGTTTTACAAGCAGTGACCTGAGAGTATAGACTGATCAGTGAGTCGTTAGGGTAATAAATTTATTTCCGTATTACCAAACACCGAACACAACAGTAAATAATAGCTCATTGATTTAAAAAGTATTCTGGTCAAGCCTTGATCAATGACTTTCATAAAAATTCCAGCCTTAGTCCGCACCTTCAGTCCCAATATTTATCATAACTCTTAACTTATAAATCACCTCTAAACAGGAGCTGTGGGTATTCATTAATTTTATGTATACAAGCTGTTTATTCAAACATTATTTGTATTTGAATACAACAGTCCAAGGTGTTTTTATACTACACGAGGGTTGATTTTTCTGATTCATCGTAGAATAATCTGGAAAATTCTAAAAGAAAGTAACTTAAAGCCGCTAGGTTTTTTTTTTATGCATTGAATTTTAACGGGGTTGCTTGTGGTGTCTAAATGAAACTGAAACTAAGAAGCTCCGTGGCCGAAAACCTTTTACGTAGTTTCATACATTTACTAAGAGAACTGTACAGAGCCTAAAATATATGTTACCTTAAAACAATTTTGTAGTCTCACCACGTCGTTACAGTCCATGTCGCCATGTCCGATCATGCTCTATCTTACTGCCGTGCATCTGAACAATAGACATGCAATGTAGTTTCTATTGCACAAATCTCCACCGTAAGGCTGTCATGTCCAAAGCAGTCCCCGCTTTCCTGTTTGCTTTCCGTATACCATCTAGTGTAGGAGGACGACGGAAGACTAGGATAGCCCTTGTACTTAATGCCTTTAGAAAGCAAAGGGATGTGGATCAACTTGGGACACTGGAACTATCCAAAAAGAGATCTTCAAAACGTTCTATCCCAGTTGTGTTAAGCAAAGTGCGGAGTCTTGTAACAGATGAAAATCCACGAACACAAATATCAGTGGCAAAAACCGTACAAATGTGCCAGACAACAATATGTAACATAATCAGTTTACATGCACACAAGCTGTTTTTACGACATATCAGATCAACCATCGCATATCTCAAGCAGATGAAGAATGAAACTGGTATTCATGCTATTCCATACATAGACACATGTCGCCTACGGATTTCTGCACAATTAGACTGTTGAAACGGGCGCTAGGAAAGATAGAACGTTTTGAAGATCTCTTTTTGGATAGTTCCAGTGTCCCAAGTTGATCCACATTCCTTTGCTTTCTAAAGACATTAAGTACAAGGGCTATCCTAGTCTTGGAAATTCTATGTCTTCAATATGAACACATCTTTATGATTTGATTGTATAAATATTTTACGTTGAAATGGGTTATTACATAACCATCAATTTTCAGTAGAGTTACACTACTTACGTAACGCCAAACAACATCAAAATGTAGTCCTGATACATCCATTCCACCACATGTGGTTGTCACGTGAATTGCCGGTTTGCATAGTCAAAAAATTATCTTAATATAACTTACTCAACCCTATGTGAAGTGTCTTGATAAAAATTCAAAGTGACCTTTAAAATAATTACGATTGTGCAACAACCATTAATACTTTTTTTTTAGCAGTGCATGCCCTACTCAGCAATATTCACACCCATATGAACATATTGTGTAAATTAGTAAATTGCCCAGAAACGTACAAAACGTTGGAGGGGACTGTGGAGGGTGAATAAATACTGCGGGACAATCTACGAAATACACAAGGTGTATTATTCATTACTAACTTATTGTGTATCTGTGTAATGTGTATTATTCATTAGTAACTTATTACACAGATACACAATAAGTTACTAATGAATAATACACATTACACAGATACACAATAAATTACTAATGAATAATACACATTACACAGATACACAATAAGTTACTAATGAATAATACACATTACACAGATACACAATAAGTTAGTAATGAATAATACATATTACACAGATACACAATAAGTTACTAATGTTTACAATGTTCTAAGTAAGAAATTTTTTCTTCCATTTCGCCTGTAAAGTCAGTTGACTGCACAGAAAGAGACTAAATATAAGATTCTGTAAAGTCAGTCGACTGTAAAGAAAGAGACTAAATATAGGATTCTGTAAAGTCGGTCGACTGTACAGAAAGAGATTAAATATAGGATTCTGTAAAGTCAGTGACTGTACAGAAAGAGACTAAATATAATATTCTGTAAAGTCAGTCGACT
>NW_013670903.1:3266-4549 GCF_000517525.1 Limulus polyphemus | reverse complement strand
TGTAAAGTCAGTCGACTGCACAGAAAGAGACTAAATATAAGATTCTGTAAAGTCAGTCGACTGTACAGAAAGAGACTAAATATAAGATTGTATTGTTGTCAACAAAGTATTCGAGGGGGGCAATAACGTTCTTTTAATTATTAGGACCCCCCGGTTCCGACCTCTAATGTAGTTGATCTATTAAAGAAAAACTTCAAACGAGCACCGCATGTCTGGAGTTACCTTTTGATACATGTTAGAATGTCTTTGATTTGGTTACATGCGTTTGGATTTTTCCCATGTTATTATTGGAGCCACTATGATTACAACGATGAAACCTAACAGATTTAGTTAGTAAATTATTTCTCCATTTGATCCAGTTAATCTTATTCTTATATAAATTAAAACCTATCACTTTATTAATGCTTGAAGAAAATTAATTTATCGGAAACTCCATTTTCGTCCTTCAATAGTCAGTTTCGGGTTGGTCAAAGGACGACAAAACGTCTACAGAAACTACCTGCTATCTGCTGTGTCCAATTTTAGTGTTGTGAGTTAATAAAATATTCGATTATATAATTCTGGAGCCTGGCTGGGAATTTCGAAAAATTGTGATCCGTGCCGAGATGACTTCGCACATCTGAACTGTAGGCGCGTTATAAAAGTAAACAAACAGCTACACTTTTCCTCGATTTGTTTGTTTGTTGTTAAGCACAAAGCTACAAAACGGGCTATCTATGTTGTGCCCATCACAGGTATCGAAACCCGGTTGTTAGCGTTATATATGCCTGCAGATTTATTGCTGAGCCACGGGGGGGGGGGGGTGCAGCTGACTCGTGGCCTACCTTCTTGTCAGCGTGTATTATAAATTATAGATGGCTATATCTTAGCCTTTGACCCGGAAGATGCCGTTCAAGATGCAAAAACTAAACAGGGCTAAAGTGAAAAACAAGCGAGTCGATTATCATGTGTCCCGATTTTATCCACAAAAATAATAAGTTGCCACATTATTGTTCAAACAGTTCAATAGCTGGCATTTTGTCAAAACGTTTATGGTTTTGAAACTGAAACAGACTAAAAAGAACAAGTACAGGTAAAGCTTTTAATTTTACTCCACAGGTACTGTCCCACTTTTATCCACAAAAATAATAAGTTGCCACACTATTGTTCAATCAGTTCAATAGCTGGCACTTTGTCAACACGTTTATGGTTTAGAAACTGAAACAGACTAAAAAGAACAAGTACAGGTAAAGCTTTTAATTTTACTCCACATTGTGGAACGTCAATAAAGTGGGTCCGAGTAC
>NW_013670903.1:0-3245 GCF_000517525.1 Limulus polyphemus | reverse complement strand
TGGCAGTTGACTCGTGCCCTACCCTCTTGTCAGCGTCTATTATAAATTATAGATGGCTATATCTTAACCTTTGACCCGGAAGATGCCGTTCAAGATGCAAAAACTAAACAGGCTAAAGTGAAAAACAAGCGAGTCGATTATCATGTGTCCCAATTTTATCCACAAAAATAATAAGTTGCCACACTATTGTTCAAACAGTTCAATAGTTGGCACTTTGTCAAAACGTTTATGGTTTTGAAACTGAAACAGACTAAAAAGAACAAGTACAGGTAAAGCTTTTAATTTTACTCCACATTGTGGAACGTCAATAAAGTGGGTCCGAGTACAATACATCTTACCAGAGTGGTGTAAAAACAATATTTCAAGTATTCGATGAGTATAGCAATCGATATATATATAATAGCCAAATGTCTGTCACGCTCTGTATCTCGTGAACAGTTAATCGCAGGAATATATATATATGCTTATTTTCAAGAGTACACTACAGGAAAATTATTAACTTTTTTGCAGTTCCTTATGAATATCAACATTGATCTGTCAGTCTTCGTATCTACTGAACGGTCAATCCTAGAAAAAACTTATTAAACAAACATGTTTCTTCTTGTGAGAGAAATTCACACACACTCACAAAAAAAAATAAACAGGACTTTCCTCCCGACTGATTGAAAGAAATATTTCGCAGGTGGGAATGTGAACGAAATAGACGCATAAAGAGAGAGATACGTGTTTGGGTATATATTTGTTTTGCTCGGTTTATAAATATTTATATATATATATATTCATGTCGGTATTATATTCATGCATGATTTTATTGTACTTTGTCGAATACATGGATTAGAATTGAATATCTCCCCTTTGACACTTCTTAGCAAACCTGAGTGCTCCATTGTACTGGATGCACCCATTGCATCGAAACTCAAACAATTTTGCCAAAATTGCGTTGCAGTCAGTCTTTTTTTCTTAAAAACTACCCCAAGTTGATTTCAGGTTAGTTTTTAAACCCACATCCCACTAAAGACTTTCTCTCAATTTCTTTTTGTTCTTGGCTTTTACATATTTGCACGTGTGGAGACTGTAAGGCCTCCTATATTGGCAAAACAATACCGTATAGAGCGATCTCGAATATAAGGCGACCTCCATTTTTAGTAACCATGGGAAAGAAAAAAATCGAGTGTCATAACATTCATTTTTAGGTCCACAAAATCAATACTATAGCTGAACAGCCTGCAGGTGGATTAGTTGTAAGAATTAGCGATGATCTTGAGCGAACATCTGGTGCACATGCGTAAACGGACGCTATCTGGACATTCATGAGTTTGATAGGCTAGAGTAAGGGAAAAGGCCTGTGGTCGGCCACGATTATAAGGCGAATATGAGTTTTTACAGCCTAATTATTAATTAAAAAATAACCGCCTTATAATCGGACTAATATGGTATATATATATATATCACTACTTTCTTTTGAAGAGGTTCACACTTAATTGTTAAACACAAAAAGTGCTTGTTTCTTGTTTGTTTGTTTTACAGAAATCCACATTGGGCTATCTGCTGTGTCCACTATGGGGAATCGAACCCCATATCTTAGCGTTGTGACTCTGTAAAATAACCGCTCACCCACCGGGGTGTAAAGCTACACAATCTGCAATTTGTCCACCACGGGAAATCAAACCCTGCATTTTAGCGTTGTTAATTCCGTAAACTAACCGCTGAACCGATAGGAGACAAGTTTTTGAAACGACTGTTTGTGTGATAATATAAACGCATTTATTTAAGTACAACGTTTCGTCTCTAACAGTAATACATTTATTTAAATACAACGTTTCATCTCCTCTAACAGTGAGACATGATAACGCACAACATCCAATATACAAATTACATATACAGCCAATCAAGTAATCTTACCAATGTACAGGTATATTCAAATTACATATACATCCAATCAAGTAATCTTACCAATGTACAGGTATATTCAAATTACATATACATCCAATCAAGTAATCTTACCAATGTACAGGTATATTCAAATTACATATACATCCAATCAAGTAATGTTACCAATGTACAGGTATATTCAAATTACATGTACATCCAAGCAAGTAATCTTACCAATGTACAGGTATATTCAAATTACATATACATCCAATCAAGTAATCTTACCAATGTACAGGTATATTCAAATTACATATACATCCAATCAGTTAATCTTACCAATGTACAGGTATATTCAAATTACATGTACATCCAATCAAGTAATCTCATGTAATTTGAATATACCTGTACATTGGTAACATTACTTGATTGGATGTACATGTAATTTGAATATACCTGTACATTGGTATACATCCAATCAAGTAATCTTACACGACAGTTTTCTTTTCGTTTTGTATGTATCATGTTATGGTATGCTCATGAAAGTGTTTACGTAATTCGTTACTAAAGCAGTCATACGCAGATGGGATTGGTTTCATTGATAAATGTTCTATGAGTATCTTTGTCGCTCCATATAACTGTGTTGTTATTGTATCTGTATGTTCCAAAAGTAAACAAAGATTAACGTAGACAAAAACCGTAAAAATTGGCAGAGATTTGCCAAAGGTAATGCGCTTGATCGCCGAACCATAAAAGTCAACGATAGGTCGGCGCCGATTAACAAGTATATGTGTGTGTGGTCTTAATGTGTAATACGTAGTTAATTAAAATATATAATATTATATTACATTGTAAACCATTAAATAGAGTAGACGTTTTTTGAGGAGGGACAAAGAATGATCCTGAAAATATTAAAAATACATAATTACAGCACCGAGACTGTGTATCACAGAAAAGGTGGAAAACGAAATTCAAAACGGAAAATAATACTTAAAAAATACTTCTCAACAAACAAAAAAACACACTTAAGAAGAAAATATTTGTATGGTTCTAGGCCATTTTTTTTTCGGTGTTATTAGTGAAAAGCTAACTAGCTTATGGTACAAATTAAGAACAAAATACATATTAAACACGACAACTAAAATCGTAACTAAACCACGAAATTATGTAATAACGAAAAATATGGTGATGACACTGTGTATAAAATAGAATATATATATATATTGCCAAATAACAGGTTTAAACTTGAAAGAGGACTCGGACATTGGGCCTCGCATCCTGCAGCCCCTTATGCCAACCAGTAGGCCACGCCCGGCCTGTTTAAAATTATAAACCGAGGTGGGTGTCGAAACCAACAACATATTTCGCCCTTCGTT
>NW_013670902.1:70974-73472 GCF_000517525.1 Limulus polyphemus | reverse complement strand
CTCTTAAACAGCATTAGTGTGTTCAGTAATGACTTAGGTATTAATGTGTCATATACTAAGTTTGCAATTCAACAGGTCAAACTGATAAAGTAAAAGCTTACAATCTAACAGGTCAGACTGATAAAGTAAAAGCTTACAATTCAACAGGTCAAACTGATAAAGTAAAAGTTTACAATCCAACAGGTCAAACTGATAAAGTAAAAGCTTACAATCTAACAGGTCAAACTGATAAAGTAAAATATACTGGATAAATAAATTGTTGCTATCATGCAACCAGTTTCAGAATTCTTGATTTTATTTCTTTTGTTGATAAAGCTGTCAAAAAGTTGGTTTAGATTACATAGTTGACGAAGAATTTCCAAGCGAATTGTTTAGAAAATACTGAGGAGTCTGGTTGTACAGCTAGTTCTGTAATTCTACTGCTGCCCAAAAGATGCCGCCACTGAGGAAAGTAATCACATCTGTTTTGTTCAAATAGTAAGAAATCCGAAATATTTGTACAACAAAGTTCTAAAATATTATTTCATTTTAGTGATAAGTTTTCTCTGATATAAGAATAGTCTCTTAAGTGTCAAAACATTATTCAGAGAAAGAGAATTAACATTTATTGAATGTTGATCAATTTTTGGTCGACATAGGTTTTGTAAAACACGTTTAATACCAAACTTTATATCTGTTTGTTTTTGAACGCAAGGCTACATGATGGGTAATCTATGCTGTGCCCATTGTAGAGATTGCGTCCTGAAATTTTAGAGTTGTACGCCCTACACGATTTCCCGTTTGAAAGGACAGTTGTCAATGCTTGGAAGCCACGAGTGAAATCATAATTTTCTCTCCTGCAAGAGAATACACTTAATGACCTATTAATGGACTCTAGTCAGCTACAGTAATTAAAAATTAGGTGAATTACTTGAGCGACTACCTGCTTTAAACTTAACTGATAAAAATAGTACTTTCCAAAAAAAAAAAGTAAATATTAAATGAAGTGGGAGCAAACACGTGATAACATCCTGTGTCAAAACTCTCCTCTCCCCTTTATTTTTAGGCAGACCCAGTCATCCCCAATTCTAAAACTAAAGAAACAAACAAATCACACTTTAATTGCGAGTTGCTCCATAAATCGAAATAGTTCATTCTTGCACCAACAAAACCATTTGCCAAACAGCACTAATAAGTAAATACAAAAAAAGCAAAACGACTTTAGAAAACAAACTGGATGTTTGACACAGCTCACCTACCCCCTGTAACAATATATAATGCACAACGTATTATTCCCTTTAACAATGAAATACACAACAAACAAAATATACTATTTAACATGCCCCCCAGTGCCACAGCGGTATGTCTTCGGACTTACAACGCTACAAACCGGGTTTCGATACCTGTGGTGGGCAGAGCACAGATAAACTATTGTGTAGCTTTGTGCTTAGCTTCAAACAAACAAACAAACTCTTTAACATAGAAAACGTTTCAATAGATAAAATAAAACCATTTAATAATAATATACATAGCACACACTAAAGGAAACAACCATAGAAAAATGAAATACGTCTTCTTTAGAAGGAGACATTCAAAATTAATATACAACACAATGCTGATATACCATTAAAGACATACATAATTATTAAAAACAATGATAAAACCATTTAAAGCTAAACGATGTTTGAAATAAAGAAAAAATAAATAATAATGATTTATTAATCCTTACGCCATGAACCTGATCTATAGATGACTTAAATAGAATTGATAGCGAATTCTCCAATGCAACTACGGATTTTCGGTGTGCATGATGGTCTAGAAAATAATCTATCTAGTTGTCACATGAGGCTTTTGAATCCTCTCAGAGACACACTTCTTGCTCCAGGTGTGTTGATGTCTTTCTGAATTCAGCAGATGGTCTTCCTAGCGGTTGTACAAAGTCACACGAGCTTAAAGCTAATACGCTACATAATTATTTATTATAATTAATGTATGAATAGTACATTAAACTGTAGGTAAGAAATTTCTTTTTATACTTGTGCTCACCTACTTTGGATCATACTTTTAAAGAGGATAGAATTTTGGTGTTAATCATTGAAGAGTTATTAACGAACCTTAACTTTAGACAAGTTCAGTTATTCCTTTTGTTAGTTGAAATTTCGTTTGTAATCACGAGAATCAACTATTTTGGTAGAAGTTAACGAATAAATGTGCAGTTCAGAGGTGGATAATGCTTTTCAAGTGACAAATCTCAGTTTAAGGTATTTGAATGAAACATTAGATCAGGATATTAATAACCTAAGTATTCTGTATTATTGTATCATTGATAACCTAAGTATTCTGTCTTATTGTATCATTGATAACCTAAGTATTCTGTCTTATTGTATCAATGATAACCTAAGTATTCTGTTTTATTGTATCATTGAAAACTTTGTGATTTTTATTCTATATCAGTTGATGTCTGTGAAGGTAAGTTAAACTTCATAGTTTTGATTAAGGAATTCGGACCTTAGTTTTGT
>NW_013670902.1:65094-70094 GCF_000517525.1 Limulus polyphemus | reverse complement strand
CCAACGGACTGACCGTCACTTATAACGCCCCCACGGCCGAAAGGGCGAGCATGTTTGCGATTGCGAGTCGAGCGCCCTAACCACCTGGCCATGCCGGGCCGAGTATAAATAGCCGTATACTAACAAAATAACACAAACCAAATTTATAAATAGGTTAGTAATGAACAAAATATTTATTTTTTTCGATTAACGACCGTTACATGATTTTGCTACGTTAAATATTACACAGAAAGTTATGTCTAAGAATATGCTAAATAGTTTTTCAAGAAGTTTTAATATTTATATATAAAACAAGACAAAACTGAAACTTCATCATGAATGTGCACATTGTCACGTGTTTAATTTCCGATTCGTGAGTTCACGACACAGGACAATTATCACACCCATGTAATCCACACATCCAGCTGAAACCCTCAGTGGTCTCTTGTGCATCTTGTGCTTCTGAAATGAGTTTGAGGAAATATTTTTTTTTGCACACTGCAAGGATGTTGGAAATCTTATGAGGATAAGGGAAGGTATCTAAATCTCAGTAATATTCATAGGGCCCGTTTTTAATGAAAATATACAATGTGGATCAGTAACAAAATTGAAGAACAGTACAGTAAACATTTTTCAATTACTTTTGTCATCACCCTTGGTGGATGAAAGGTAATTTTGAGGGCTTATAACATTAAAATTCAAAGTTTGATCCCTGCATTTCGATTGTGCATCACAGGCGAACGTAAAGAAATTTGTAAATATACTTACTCTGTTGTCTCTTCTTCTGGTGCATGTATGATAATCTTTGGTGTTTTCTGAGCCTGCCTCATTTCGTTGGTTTCTTTTGTATCTGCTGAGGTAGGACACAGGTTAACGTTTTGCGATTTACTAGAACAATCACATAAGTTTGGACTTACGCCAAGATTAGATGCTTTAGAACACTTGAATAATTCAGTTTCATTTACACGTGAAGATGTTATAGGTTGTGTAGATGCTATCTTTGTTTTCTCAAGATTTGAATTAGAGCCAGTTTTTGTCGGGGGAAACATTTTGGATTTAGCAGAACACCCGAACGTAGATGAATGGCTATGGGAATTAGACATGTTAGTAGGGAAAATGCTGTTTCGTAAATAGTTCGTATTGGACGATGGAGGCACACTTTCATCACTAACAATTTTACTTTTATGAAAGTAAGAAAATCTTCGAGCTTTTGATGATGAATTTGGTTTCGTTGATGAATTTATATTTGAACAAAATGAAAATATTGAATTAATCTTTTCACTCCTACTACGTCTTTTCGGCATAATAGCATTTTGTGTTGAGGAAAGACTTTTTTGTCTGTTTATCTGATTTTCAGGAGAAAGTGGTAATGTTTGAGTGGATGGTTCTGGAGATGGTGACACTGTTTGGGGATGTGGCACTGAGGAGAATGGCACAGTTTGAAGAGATAATACTGGAGAGGATAACACTTTTGGAGAAGCTTGCACTGTTTGAAGAGATGAGACTGGAGAAGGTGGTACTTGTGAGGAAGACTCTGTTTGAAGAGATGACACTGAAGAGAATGACGCTTTTGGAGACGATGACACTGTTGTAGGAGGTGAAACTAATGAAGAAGACTCTGTTTGAAGAAATGGCAATGAAGAGGATGACACTTTTGGAGAAGATGGCACTGTTTGAAGAGATGGCACTAGAAAAGATGACACTGCTTTAGGTGATAACTTCAAAGGCCTTAAATTGCTACTGTCATATTTCGTGTTTATTGGGAAGTTATTGGGTGATACATCTTTGGTGGCCCGAGTCTCCTTTTGGCAGTTGTTAATATTGTTAAAACCAAAATATTTGACAGAATAACATATTTGAGACCCTGCAAGTTGCCTTGAAGTTATACGATGAGGTGACGCAAGTTGCTTGTTGCTAGGTAAATAATTCATACCTTTTTTTGGAAAATCCAACAAGTTCTCATAAGATTTTTCTTTACTGAACTGAAAATTGTGTTCACTTAATTGTATGCATTGAAGTTCAGTTTCAATATCATTTTTTTCAGCAAATATGAATTTTTTCTCGGACATTGGTAAAACTAGTTGCGAATTTGTTTTATAATTTTTCGAAAGTTGATTATGTGAATTACTTTGTGTTTTAGATTGCCACTGATCTTTAGGGTCTATTTTCTCATTCGAATAATTTATCATATCGGGAGAAGACAACTCTTCGTTATAACCTCTGTTACACTCATATTCTTTCTTCCTGTCCCTGCCTCCAACAGATAAACTACAAGGATCAGAATACTTACGACGGATTTGCATGCCGTTAGGAACATGAAGGAAGTTGCTGTAATTATTAGAAGCAGGAGTAAAAGTAGGAGAGTTTGGACGATCGGGTCGACAAAGTTGACCTTCAGAAAGGCTATCGTGTAAGACAAATATTTTATCGTCACGACTATCAGGAGATGAGTGTAGAAAATAATTTTTATTGGCAAATACTTGGTCATTTGTCCGAGTACTGACAGTGGAAAAGACGGAAGTCCCTGTACTCGGTTCAGATCTGCATGAAGAGAAAATAAGAAATAGTCATTATAGATATGAGGACAACACAAAGTAAAGGGAAAATATGACAACGCAAAGTAAAGGGAAAATATCACAACGCAAAGTAGAGGGGAAAATATGACAACGCAAAGTAAAGGGAAAACATGACAACGCAAAGTAAAGGGAAAATATGACAACGCAAAGTAGAGGGGAAAATATTCAAAAACTACTTTTATGATACTAAAAAAATTGTGTAGAATCAAAACAGAGATGAATCCTAGCAATCTGAGCGCGTTCAGTTGGTAGTCTTTCATTTCTTGAGGGGTGAATCAGGGACGTTCACCCAGTTCTCCCCTGAAGAAAGAAGGAGTACTTTCTGATAACGCTTGTGTTGTCTAGTTTATTACTTTGTGATTTCAAAAACTACTGACAGTAATAAAATCTGTAAACTACAGATAAAAATCTGTTTCACATAATAAAGAAGCAATACGTATATTACAAACAATATCATACATTTATCTTGTCTTTCATGCGCAATCTATTATAGTAGAAGCATGCACGGTTGAAACCTATGCAAATCAACGTCTTAGTTTACAATAAAGTTTATAAAAAAATGAGTTAGGGTGAACGTCTTTTGTCGAAATATATATACAACATGATAATTGAAAATTGCGTCCAGTTTAATAACTTTTAGTGTATCATACTTAGATTGTTTTTTAAAACCAAAACAGTGATAAAATCACCACACATAAAAAAACGATTTAACTGAAATAAGTAGTAGTCTTCGAGGAAAGGTATGTATGTGTGTGTTGTTATAGCAAAGCCACATTGGATTATCTGCTGTGTCCACCAAGGGGATTGTTTGTTTGTTTGTAATTAAACAAAAAGCTACACAATGGGCTATCTATGCTCTGCCCACCACGGGTATCGAAACCCGGATTCTAGCGTTGTAATTCCGCAGACATACCGCTGTGCCACTGAGGGGCACCGAGGGGAATCGAACCCCTGATTTTAGCGTTGTAAATCCGAAGGCTTACAGCTGAAAGGTGGACGCGAAACAGGATATGAGTGTTTGTTTCAACTGGTTAAAAATGCATGTTCTTTATGCTTGGAATGAGACTTTATGCTATATTAGATCTTTAAAACTTTTGATCCTATTATACTTGTCATGAGAATCTAAATTCTGCTTAGAGTGTTCCACCATATTTTCCAACTATCGATTCACCAGCCAAGCTTTGCAACTTGTCTATATTTGGGAACATTAAAATGAAATTTACCTATAACAGTGCTCGTTTGTATTTGTTGACAAAACGTCTCCACCTTCACAATATCCTCTGTCATAAGGATAATTTTCAGAACAAGACGGTTGAGAGTAGGAGCCGTGCAGCTGAGAAAACTGATGAACATCCGGGTAACTGCTTATCAGGTTTAGCGATTCGCTTTTGCAACGTTGCTCTGCTGGTGAAAAAAATGATGATCTTCTTCGTCCTAAAACTGATGTTTGAAAGGAGCTTCCTGGAAAGAATACCCCATATTTCCTTCTCGGAGGCGCTGAACCATGATTTGCTGTCATAGAAATGGGAAGTCCGGTGGAATGTGATAGTGGTGATACAGTTGAAATCTGTTGGAGATTAGTTAAGAAAGGAAACTACTCAATATTATAACAGAATAAACACAAATGACTAAAATCGCACCATCACCAGTCATAGACGTCTCCTCTGGATTACTTTTCTTATAACTGATCTGACAATCCATCGTGCACCGAGTAAGGTTACAACAACACCACAAACGTAAGCCTCAGATGCTTCAAATAAACCAAGAGCCAGCTAATTCAATTTTAAACAGCATACCAAATTTAGTTGTATTTATAAAACTTAATAACGAAAACAAGGATCAAAAAACGCTTTTTATCAGATAAGGTATGTGGCCGTTTAACTGCACATATGAAACATTACTATAGAACTAAAATTAAATAATTATGTTCCATTATCAGTCCTAGTTGTGTTAAGGATATTCCATCTATCAGACAAAATCTAGATGCTGATGTTGAACTAGGCAGCAGCTATTGAAAATCAGTTAAGGCTTAGGAGTTGAGTGCTTACACCCACAACGTTTCAAGTCCTACTACCTTTCACTGTCTACAGCCAATTGTTGGAAGGCAATAACCCTTAATGCTCAGACATAATCTTAAAGTAGAAATAATACCGTTCTAAAAATTCTGCAAGTTGAAGCCTTCACCCTTTTATTTACAAAATAATGTTAAACAGAAATAAGCACCCTACATTAATAGTTCTTAAACTCCCAACCTCCACCTTTTTATTTACAAAATAATGTTAAACAGAAATAAGCACCCTACATTAATAGTTCTTAAACTCCCAACCTCCACCTTTTTATTTACAAAATAATGTTAAACAGAACTAAACACCCTACATTATTAGTTCTTAAACTCCCAACCTCCACCCTTTACGCAAATACATAACGGTTGTTGTTCTTTGATGA
>NW_013670902.1:55144-64131 GCF_000517525.1 Limulus polyphemus | reverse complement strand
TTAGGAAATGTTCCCCCACCCAGCATATTCTCCAGATATGGTAAAATCAGATTACAATTTTTTTCGTTCTCTGTAACACCATCTTAATGGGAAACGTATGCAAATGTGGAAGGTGTTAAAGAGGCCATCAACATGTTTTCTTCTTCAAAGCCAAATGATGTCTTTAATCAGGGCATTAACAACCTGATTGTAAGATTGAAAAGCATCATCGATAAGAAAGGAGATTATTTCATTTAATAAAAGCTGTGTTTTGATATATAAGTTGTTCAGGTTTTTTCATCTAAAAATAAGCGACATTGATTTCTTGACGACCTAATATAAATAGCGCTTAGGTCACTACAATGTCTGTCGTATCCTTGGTATTGGGCTAAAGGCTTTGTCGGTTCTGCATATGGCGGATATAGTGTGGTTGACTACATAATCTTTGTTTTCACTCATTGTTTCTTAGAGTCTCTAGTAGACAGTTTTCTCTACATCAGAGAATTTTAATTTTTTAACGTAATTGTTTTTATTGAAAAAGATTTAAAGGCCCATACTATGGGCAATTTATTGAGATCTTTTTTCTTATTTACAGTTTTGATATCGTACTCTTTTTTTTCACAAATGTGCAATATACGATGTACATATTAAGTCAAAAAGTTTCATGTTTATATGTAAGTTTTAACAATACTCACAGTGCAATCCTTATCTATCAGATTTCCAATCTTACGTTTAGTAGGCTTATATAAGTTTTAACAATACTCGCAGTGCAATCCTTATCTATCAGATTTACAATCTCACGTTTAGTAGGCTTATATAAGTTTTAACAATACTCACAGTGCAATCCTTATCTATCCGATTTCCAATCTTACGTTTAGTAGGCTTATGTAAGTTTAACAATACTCACAGTGCAATCCTTATCTATCAGATTTCCAATCTTACGTTTAGAACTAGTATATAACAGGCCATTGTCTTCTTCCTTCAGTGAAATTGTTTCACCTATATAAAAATTATGATAAACAATTATAAATAAAGATCAAGCTAAAATTTATCTAGAATATAATGTAGTTAATCTTACTACGGGGTATGAAAAGTCTTAAAACAAAACCTTGTAATTGATAAAATGCGTTGGTTTATCATTCGGGTTCCCCCTGGGTTCCTGACATTTTCTAACATTGATCCATTTTTTTTTTCTGTATTGTACTTGAGAGCTATACCAATGCTATATCTAAGACGAATTAGCACAAACAAGTGGTCTCTCCGTTGTCAGTGGTCAAATGTTCTTCTTTTCTGACCTTGTAAAACTTGTTCGTATTAAACATGTCTAATCTTCACACCCCAGATTTTAGTGTAGTAAATTTTACAAGATAAAGCAGCTTAATAGTAATAGACATAGTTGGATCAAAAACAACATTTTAAATATATTCATTATCAAAATTCAATAAGCTTGTTTGTTAAGCACAAAGCTAAACAAATGGGCGATTTGTGCTTTGCTCACCGCAGGTATCGAAACCCGGTTTTTTTAGCGTTATAAATTCTTGGACTAACCGCTGAGCTACTAGGGACTTCAATAATCAGTAAGTTGTAGAATATATGCATTTTTTAAAAGTCTTAAAACCGATTTTAATCTGTAGTTGATTTTTCTTTTCAGTTTAGATTGTGTGGCAGTAAATGCAATAGCTTTGTTTATAATTTTCGAAAACAGGGTTACATTAGCAAGGTATTTCGTACTATTACGTACATTTACTTTTGTCACATAAAAATAACTTCTCTGAAGTTGAATCTATGAATGATTTAACTTGTAATCTATGCAAAAGTACATAGTAGTAGTAGTAGATCGCGAAAATAGATCTGTTTGACCTTTGACGTTACATCCGGTCGACCATTACTTTCTATCTGTGACGTCAACCCTCAATCAGATGTGACCTAAAGGTCAAATGGGCTTAGCTCCAACCTTTACTATATGTATATATTACGCAAAAAATATAAATTAGTTGACTGTCTTTCTTGTCTGACAGAAAATTTTTAGGGACAAAAGTAACGTAAATGATGGTAATTTAAGTTTGAACAAAAGGCAGGTATTTACTTCACTACAGAGAGTTGAGTACGTAATATTACGACAATGGAATCATGAGAGAGAAAACTAAGTCTAATAATAAAGATGAAGACGATTGACAAAACACAACATTTTTATTTACAAGGTTCGAACGTTTCGGAATGCACTTATTCCATTTTCAGCGAAATCTGAAACAGTGTATTAACTAATGTTATAGTATCATTAATCACTAATTTATTTAGATATTGAGTAAAGCGGTAAACAGATTATATACTACGTATGATACGTAAATTAAAAGTTGCATGATACAATTATGTTTATAATAAACAGTTGAGTTTTAAGCGTGTAAATTTAGAATACTTTTATATCTAAAGAGGTTTGTAAGTCTTTAAGAGTAGGGCAGTCTTTAGCTATGGGTAAACTTTCTTTAATGTAAAGTTCAAAGTTTGAAGATCCTGTAGTAATGATAGAGAAATCGTTATATGAAATATTGTAAACTGTGGTTTCAACATGTAAACGAATAGACGAGTGGTATTGGGTGGTCGGTTCTGTTTGATAACCAAATGCCAAAGACTCTAGTTTTCAAGTAGTATTTTGTTTTGCCAACGTACGTGACCTTACAGTCACTGCACGTATACTTATACACAAGCTATGAACGTAGAAGTTTAGGTAGTTGAACTTTATATTGAAATAAGTGTTTAATGCGGATGTTAGGTCTGTAAATAGTTCGATTACTGTCTGCCAGTTACAATTTAAGTGACGGGAGTGCAAGGGTGCCGTGAAACCTTATAAGTGTAGTGAGTGTTGGTATAATATACGTAAAGAAAAACGTAGTGTAGGATCACCTAGCCTAGAGCCAATTGCATAAAACTTATCATTAAAGTAAAAATATCGATTCAATTTTAAACTTAAATCATTTCCGAATTAAGCTATTTTCAGTTATATCACTATCGTTTTTAATAAAAAAACAACAACAACAAACCTCTTTAATCAACTAAGACTAAATTTTAAAAAATCAACAAATATTTCCAGTTTTGTTGTCTATACATTTCCTTTTATACTTTCAGTATACAGACTAACAACAATATCAGGTTATACTTTTGTTGCTAAGCAACATGACATAAAAAACATTGCTGGAACGTAGTGTTACCAAAACACCCTGGCTTTTCTATATATTGTTAATCTAATGGATTTTTACCAATAATTATTCTACGAATACGCCACGAATTAATTTCATGAATGATCTTAATTTTGATTGGCTCACAAAGGAACTTACCGACGTTTGACTGCACCGACTGCACTTTTCTGTCTCTTTGTTGGTCAAGTTTGATTTCGCAAAATGTATTTCAGTTAGATAATGTGAGGTTAAGGTATACTATGGGGTGGGGTAGTGGTACTTGCCTCCTCATTTTTGACAGGCTGTTCGCTAGTAGTTTCATATTTACCACAGTAAGTTAGCAACAGGTAACTACTAGTGGTAGTTATATCTGAACTGACACGACTCATTACTGGTTCCTTGTTGTTTCAACTTGCTACAGTAACAAATAGCACAGATATGGGTGCTTGTGCTTCAGCTGTCACAATGTAAAATTCCCATTTACCGTGACTTGGAAAATCAAGTTAATAAAAGTAATAATTGTATTCCACTCATTTTGTAGGATACCAATTACTTATCACGTGAATCTCAACGATCAGAGTTATTGACTATTAGCTGGAGTACCCGTCCCCTGGACGAAAATTATGTAAATTCATGATTAATGAAAGGTTATCTTAGGACATAAAGTTGCTTCCCTAATATGTAATTGGAAAAAACGCCCATAAAAACCGAACAATTAAAAATTGAAAATTTGTATGTGCCCCTACATGGATCTAACGAACCTCCATACCAATTCTGGTGAAGATCCATCCACACCCTGCGAAATAGTTACATGGACATACAACAGACAGCATACAGTACTGTTATATTTATATAGATATGCAGATAACCTTTAATTGAATGATAATTATCACCACAGATTAAAATACTTTTAAAATTGTATATATTTATTGGCTATCATCACATACAAGAAATTTCCTGTTTTGTTTTATAGATAATGTCATTGTAGAATACCTATTCTATCGAAGCTTAACATGTATATTTTACCTTCTTGAGATGATTTCTCGACGCTCACGACTTGAGATTGTCTTTTCAGGACTGATAACTTCTGTTGCAAATCTTTAAGCTATAAGATATATTATTGAAATTCAGTACTTAGATCTACCATAAAACTGAAATATTTTCACAGAAATACATTCTTTATTGTTGTTAACTGAAATAAATTATCAAACTAAATCGATTGTTATGATTTATCAGAACGCGAAACAAAAAAGTACGTTTGTTAAACTGAAATATGAATTAAACTTCAACAGTACGAGAAAATGATTGGACATATTTCTAGAATTAAGATTTTGTAGTATGGTTCAGTAAGACGACAAGTGAGAAAAATAGACAACTGCTGAATATTTCATAATGAATAAAGATACCAGTAACTGTATTCATGTTGATATATAATATCAGTTTTCTTATATAAATCAACAATACTGAAGCGGTGGTTAAATAATAGGAAGTGATCTTATTTGCTTGATATACATATCTGCTGACTATTAGCTGAAGTATGTGCCTCTGCATGGATCTAACGAACCTCCATACCAATTTTGATACCTAGATATATATATATATTTCGTAAGTTACGTACATAAATGTGGCCCGGCATGGCCAGGTAGTTAAGGCATTCGACTCGCAATCTGTGGGTCGCGGGTTCGAATCCCCATCCTCCCAAACATGCTCACCCTTTCAGTCGTGTGGGCGTTATTATGTAAAGGTCAATCCCACTATTCGTTGGTAAAAGAGTAGCCCAAGAGTTGGCGGTGGGTGGTGATTACTAGCTGCCTTCCCAGTGCAAAATTAGGGACGGCTAGCGCAGATAGCCCTCGTGTAGCTTTGCGCGAAATTCAAAAACAAACAAACGTACATAAATACACTATGTTCTTTTAGTTCCAACATTGTTACATACAACTCTCGTTGCTGTCTCACTACAACTTACGTGCTACTTAAAATAGAAGCCTACTTCAAACCTATCTTATATTAAATGAAATTAGCGGAATGTGTCAAAATTCGACAAAATATACAGAGTCGTGGTATTTCAAATCACGGTCTAAACTAAGGAATATCGAATTCATATTGGAAAAGTTGTTCCAGAACTTTATTATAAACAATATTTTCAGTACTTGCACCTTTAGGGACCCTTGATAGAGCTACGTAGAGCCTATAGAAAGAAATAATTGACTCAACTAAATGCAACCCCGACGGAAAAGCTCCATTTTCACAAATGTAAGATTTTTCCTGAAAGTGGATTATTACCAAATTTAGTTTGTTTTGTCTGTGTGTCTGCTTTAGGAATAAAGTTATTTTACGTTATTTCTTAGTTTTTATAGTTATTATCCATATTAATTTTTGTGATAAAAATCATGTAAACTATAGATTTTTCCCCTAATATTTCGCCAGATTTCGTAGTTTAACATTATTATTCTTTTTTTAAACTATCTTTCAGCTTTGTTAATAAACCAAAAACTATTTTAATGCTGGCTTTAATAGCAACAAACCTTCAGAAGAGCTCGCTGGTGAGCTAGTTTTCTTTGCTTTCTCACGCTTCTCTTAACAGTCTTGTCACTGGCAAGTTTGAGAACAGCCATGGTAATACTATTTTGGATTTCACATTCCAATTCCAATTTTGCTAAGTCCTCTTCCTGAAGATTGGAAAAATAATGGAATGTTAACAGAAAGATACTTCCACGTTATTAGTAGCTGATAATTTGTAACTTAGTACACAAATATCTCTCTCTCGTTGGAGGGTTCTTTTAAACTATTTTGCGAAAATAATTCAACATCTAGTCCACGTAACGATAATCAATTACTTTATTTCCTCTTTTTACGTTTCTACAAACTTGAACATTGGTACACTACCGTATATTGTTGTAGGCCTACGTAACAAATGATGTTAACTAACATAAAACAAATTAACTTACTTGTATAAAGTAACCGCGATAGCGAACATGCTTACTTGTTCGGAACTATGTTGCATTTATACCTTGTCATCAAATGTGCACGAAGGGTTTACGTCACATCAGTTGAGTTTTCTAGATGTTCTAAACCTATCTTTTAGAACTTTCTGTACTTAGCGTCATTGTTAGTAAGACCCCGCAGCTTCCTCTAGCTAGCATTTAAATTACAACATTAAGAATATACCTTAAAACAATATAATTTATGAGAGATTGTAACGACATTGTCATTCACTTTATTTCAAAGTAGAGTTTTATATAAAATTCACCCCTAGTTTCTTTAATAAGCAACATCATCAATGTGTCTGTCGAGTATTAAATAAAAAACTACAAATCATTTAGGGTATTTGATATTGAACTCACACTAACTCTTCATCAGGAAAATAGTTTGAATAGCACTCAAATAAAAAATGCTTTAAGATCATAGTCCTGAAGGAGGTCAAAGGTTGACGAATTCACTTGTTTTTCTTAACAGTATTTAGAGAAATTCAATTACTAAAATGTGCGATTCTTCACTTCCACCACAAAACGAATCTTCTTAATGCCGATTTCAAACATTTAAGTATTCGTTAGTTTTTTCATGTGAAAGTGTGGCGTTATGCACATTCTTATTACTCTATAAGTGTTTTCAACAGATGAAGAAAAATATATTCGAGACGTGTAAACTTTAATCAGAAGGTGACATAAGTGATCATGAGCACTTGTAATTTACGGTTGTTGCAAAAGTACCCTTACAATATTACTAACGACTACTTCTTGCGGAATATAGATATATATAATTTTTTGTTTGTTTGTTGTTGTTGTTGTTTTTGTTGTTTAAGCTAATATATTTCTGTCATTAAAGAAGTGAAAGAGAATTTTTGGGCAAACTCACGTTATTTGAACGAAAGTCTTCAATCAACCTATTGTTTAAGGCAAACGATGTTCCTACACGTCTTTTGAAGGTAGGTGGCGCTTCGCCGGCTGTCAATGGAATGTCAGGTGGTACCTCGCCAGTCAGTTCCTTTTCGAATGGAATAAAGATCTCAAATTCAAGTTTAAGAAGAGTAAATCTTTTCTAGATTATGCTCTCAAGTTTAGATAAAACATATAAATGCCATCAAATATCATGATTCTAAATAATAGCATTTATTCCACTTTTAGACAACAATTAATATATACAAAGAAAGAAAGAAAAAAGAGGAGTTGTGAAGAAAAGGATAATATTAAATCAAGACAACAATTAATATTTACAAATAAACAAATAAAAATAAGAATTGTGAAGAAAAGCCAATTATTAAATAAAGACAATTAATATTTACAAGCAAAGAAACATATAGTCTTCGATAAGTCATAAAAAACATACATACAGCCTTCGATAAACCAATAAAAGTGAATGTTAATTCAATGACTAAGAAATGATTAAAAAAAACATTAGAGGTTTATATAGCAAGAATATTTTAATACTCGGGTTTTGTGAGATACTTTTTTCAAAAGGGTCAGAGAAGAATGTGGATGATAAGGAGGTTATATTATAGGTAATTTCTCGACAAGGGATGTGGATAGGCTAGTCTGTAGAATAAACAGGGAGAAAAAATTCAGATTATGCTACCCAGGGGCACAGGTGGGGGATATAACTGACAGAGCACTAGATATAATAAAGAGGGTAACAGAGATGCAGATTTTGTGGTGCATGTAGGGGCTAATGATGTAAGGAAAGGTAGATCAGATTCGCTAATTAATAAATAGAAGGGATTGATAAAGGTATGTCATAACTTAATTTTGTCAGGATACTGTCCAGAATTAACTGTGAGGATGAAGTTATAAGTAGGTCACTGGGACTTAATGCTAGGCTTAGGTTGGTATGTAAGGATGAGCAGATTGGCTAGTTGGAAGAAGGAGGCTTTTTGAAATGGATGGTTTACATTTAAATAAGATAGGGGCTGGCTTGTTTGTTATGGCTATTAACTCAGCTGTAAGTGAAGTTTTAAATTAGGACTAGACAGTGATGAGGGCCAGGAAAAACTAAATGCAAAAAGAATAAGAGGCATAGAAAAGTTTAGCATAGGAAATGAGTATAGAAGCAGTTATAAGGGTAGGCTTAATTGTTACTATTGTAATGCTAGAAGTATAAAAAATATAATAGATCATTTTAGGGCACTGGTAGGAATGGAATATTTTGATGTAATGGGAATAACTGAAACATGGTTAAATGTAGATGATTTTGAAGACAGAAATTTCTTTGAAATACAGGGTTAGAGGTTATTTAATAAGGATAGAGTGTTAAAGAGAGGTGGGGAGATGTGGCTTTATATGTAAAATATGAGTTACATCCTGTTGAACTTGAGGATATCAAAGATAATAGCAAGGAGATTGAATCCATTTGGGTTTCCATTAGTGGATATAAAGGGTAAAGGCTTTTAGTAGAAATATGTTACAGATCACTAAATGATACTCATGAAATTAGTGAGAAACTTTAAAATGAGATTTAGATTTCAGCTTTTAATGAAATCATAATTATGGGTGATTTTAATATCAGGCATATGGATTGGGAAATACTAGAGTCAAACCATGAAGGAGAAAGGTTTTCGGAAACTGTTCAGGATGGTTTTCTTCATCAATTAATCAAGGCACCTACTAGAAACAATGCTTTTATAGATTTATTCTTAACTTCAAGTATAGAAATGATTGAAAGGATGGAAATTGGGGAACATCTGGCAGCAAGTGATCATTGGTCTATTAGGTTCAATGTTTTGCTGCATATGGAGATAAGGAATAATGATAATTTGGTTCCAACTTTCAAAAAAGCAAATTTTGAAGGGATGCGACAAAAACTATCTACTGTGAATTGGGAAGCTGAGTTATTTGGAGACAC
>NW_013670902.1:53734-55134 GCF_000517525.1 Limulus polyphemus | reverse complement strand
CACTGATCAGATGTGGAAAATTTTTAAAGAGAAATTTTCAAATCTTCAAGATAAGCATATTCCTTAAAGAAAGAAAAGAGTGGCTGCAAGTACGATACCAGGTTGGCTCAGAAAGAGTACAGGAGATGCAATTAAAGAAAAGCATAAGAAATTGATATTGACTGGTATGACAGGAGACTTAGAAGATTATAGAAGATCAAGTAAGTTCGTGAAAAAGGAAATTAGAACATCACAAAGAATGTATGATAAAAGGTTGGCTGAAACTGTAAATGTTAACAGTAAAGATTTCTATAAATACATCAAAGGTAAACAGAATGTTAGGAGGGGGCAAGATCCTTGAGGGGAGACAAAGGAAGGCTCACAACTGATGATTATGAAATGGCTGGATTATTAAGTTATGCCTTTTCTTCGATTTTTATTTACGAAGATTTAATCAGTATTCCATATCTTGAACTGTTGATAGATGGAAACAAGATCAAACAGGATGGCTGCATTAATTCTGAGTTGCTCACGAAAAAAATTGGAAGTTTAAAGATCGATAAAGCTCCTGGGCCAGAAAATATTTTCTCAAAGGTTTTGAAGGAGGTTAAAAAGGAGGCAGATAACTCTATGTGGCTTTGCGTTAAAACAAACAAAATTTCGGTTTTGGTAGAATTGGGCTATTTTTGCAAGTTCTTGAATAGTGGTCAGGTACCAAAGGATTGGAAATTAGCTAATGTAATTCCTCTTTTCAAGGGAGGTGATAAAAATTGTCCCAGTAATTATAGACCCACTAGTCTTACATCAATTGTGGGAAAAGTTTTGGAAAGTCTGATGAAAGATGATTTGCAAAGTCATTCAACAAAGTTTAGAATTTTATCAAATAATCAAAATGGTTTCACTAAGAGAAAATCTTGCCTAAGAAATCTTTTGACATTCGTTGAAAAGGTTATTGCTTATGTAGATAAGGGTAAGAGTGTAGATTTGGTGTATCTGGATTTTCAGAAAGCATTTGTCAAAGTGTAAATAAAATGGATGGAAGAAAGCAGAGGGTTTTTACAAATGGAGTTCAGTCAAACTAGATTAATGTCACAAGTGGGGTACCTCAGGGCTCAGTCTTAGGACCTTTGCTCTTTTTGATTTACATCAATGACATAGATGAAAGAATGGTTAATAAATTAGGTCGTCAAGAAATTAATGTCGCTTTTTTAGATGAAAAACCCGAACAACTTATATATCAAAATAAAACCTTTACTTAATGAAATAATCTCCATTCTTATCGATGACGCTTTTTCATCTTACAATCAGGTTGTTAATACCCTGATTACAGAAATCACTTGTCTTGGAAGCAAAAAAACATGTCGATGTCCTCTTTAACACCTTCCACATTTGCATACGTTTCCCATTAAGATGGTATTGGA
>NW_013670902.1:51411-52972 GCF_000517525.1 Limulus polyphemus | reverse complement strand
TCCAATACCATCTTAATGGGAAACGTATGCAAATGTGGAAGGTGTTAAAGAGGACATCGACATGTTTTTTTGCTTCCAAGACAAGTGATTTCTGTAATCAGGGTATTAACAACCTGATTGTAAGATGAAAAAGCGTCATCGATAAGAATGGAGATTATTTCATTAAGTAAAGGTTTTATTTTGATATATAAGTTGTTCGGGTTTTATCATCTAAAAAACGCGACATTAATTTCTTGGCGACCTATAGTTAAATTTGCAGATGATATTAAGGTCTTTGGTGTTGCTAGCTGTGAAATGGATACTGCTGATTTACAAAAGGATTTAGATCATCTAGTGAGTTGGGCAAATATAGGGCAAATGGATTTTAATTATAAGAAATGCAAGATAATGCATGTGAGTTATCATAATTTGAATCATAAGTATAATTTGGATGGGAATAACCTTAACAGTGTCATGAAGGAAAAGGATTTTGGTGTATTACTAATAGTTGATCAGTCTCTAAAGCCATCCAAGCAGTGTGCTGTTGCTAGTGGTAAGGCAAATGGGATTTTAGGTTGTATCTACAGAAATAATGAATACAAGTCTAAAGAGATTATAATTTCATTGTATAGGTCACTGGTTAGGTTACGTTTGGAATATTGTGTTCAGTCTTGGGCTCCTTACCTTAGTAAAGACATTGAATTGTTAGAAAGGGTTCAGAGAAGGGTTACTATAATGGTACCTGGGTTTGAAGGGTTGTCATACGAGGAGAGGTTGAAATCTCTCAAATTGTTTTCTCTTGAAACAAAAGAAGAGTTTGGGGAGATCTGACTGAGGTGTTTCAGATTGTAAAAGGAATTGATAGTGTTGATGCATCATTTTTTCATATCTAACGGTGAAAATAGTAGGACTAGGAGGACACAAGTATAAATTTTGGTAAGGTAGGAGTCATCTTCAGCAAAGACAGTTTTATTTTTCTAACAGAGTGGTTTGCCTTTGGAATTGGTTACCTTCGAATGTTGTGGAGGCAGTAAATTTAAGTGAATTTAAGAGAAAGCTTGATAAGTATATGAATGATAAGGGTTGACTTTATTTGTTTGTTTGTTTGTTTGTTTGTTTTTGAATTTTGCGCAAAGCTACACGAGGGCTATCTGCGCTAGCCGTCCCTAATTTACCAGTGTAAGACTAGAGGGAAGACAGCTAGTCATCACCACCCCCCACCAACTCTTGGGCTACTCTTTTACCAACGAATAGTGGGATTGACCGTCACATTATAACGCCCCCACGGCTGAAAGGGCGAGCATTTTTGGTGGGACAGGGATTCAAACCCGCGACCCTCAGATTGCGAGTCGAGTGCCTTAACCACCCGGCCATGCCGGGCCAGGTTGTTTTTAAGTATTTTTTTTTAACTTTATTTATTAATAGTTTTAGTTTAGTATAGAGGATGGAACAGCCGAGATGGACCAAAACGCTACGCTATGTTATGTCTTTAATTTTTCTATTCATTTAATATGTTTTTCCAATTTAATTAAATATCTAATTGTACTCCAAAGTACCTAATACTTGCTGGTTCGTCCTCGGT
>NW_013670902.1:44558-50411 GCF_000517525.1 Limulus polyphemus | reverse complement strand
TTATTCGTTTTTACTAATTTAATTAATATACTATTCGTACTACAAGTACTAATACTTGCGTGGTTCGTCGTCGGTAGTAGCTGTAAGTTTACGGACTTACAATGCTAGAATTCGGAATTCAATTCACCACGGTGGACACGGCAGATAACTTTATGTGGCTTTGCGTTAAAACAAACAAAATTTCGGTTTTGGTAGAATTGAAATAATATTTATATTAGTGTTGATAGACAAATATTTACAAATACAATTTTCATAAATTATTGGTTTGCTTGGAATTATTTTATTTGATTGTTTTGTAAGTAATCTCACATATACTGTTTTAATTACATTTAAACATAATAAAGTATTATTAAACCACCTCCTTATGCATTCAGGTGGTTAGGGCGCTCGACTCGCAATCTGAGGGTCGCGGGTTCGAATCCCCGTCCCACCAAACATGCTTACCCTTTCAGTCGTGGGGGCGTTATTATGTAACGGTCAATCCCACTATTCGTTGGTAAAAGAGTAGCCCAAGAGTTGGCGGTGGGTGGTGATGACTAGCTGCCTTCCCTCTAATCCTATACTGCTAAATTAGGGACGGCTAGCGCAGATAACCCTCGTGTAGCTTTGCACGAAATTCAAAACAAACCTTATGCATTTTAAATCATTATTTATTTTCATTAACAAACTTCTCATTATAGATTAATATTGAGCCATCTGCAGAATTAGTTATTTCTCCATTAAACTTAATTTTCTAGAAATAATTTAAATATAATGGAAACAGTAGATGATCCAAAACTGACCCTTGAGGTACTCCAGTAGTTAAGTTCATATCATCAATCATTACAATATTTATTTTAACTACTTATTTTCTTTTTAATATAAAAGATTTATATAAACTTAAAACCTCTTATTACAATTTTATAAAGTTTTTCGTGGAAGTTATTGTGAATACGTGTCAAAAAGCGTTTAATATATCAAGACAATAAGTATATGTTATGTTATCGCCATTAATCAATTGTTTTAATCAATTAATCAACATTTGTATTCATATTTTTATGGTTTTCAAATTGATAATTTGAGAAAAACTTGTTGAATCTAAAACTTTAATTATTCTTTCTTTAACAATCTTATCGAGAATTTTTGATATTACTAAGAAGAAAGCAATCAGTCAATAATTGTTGAATTTTTTTTTCCTTTAAATTTTTGTATAATAATGGCACTTTGTAAAATATCTGGAAAAAAACCGTTTTCCATTGATACTTTAATTAAATACTTTATAACTAACACCAGTTTTTCAATATTATTTTTAATCATTCAGATGTGATTTTATCTTCTCCCAAGTATTTTCCGTTTTTTAGAGAGTTTATAAATTTTTTAATTACATATTTATCAGTTAGTAATAGATGCAGTGAATTTAAAGGCATGCTAGGTTTATACCAAGTTTCATTTAACTGATATGTACTAAAACTGTTTCAACAATTATTACATACAAGTTCATTTATAATATTTATACCAAATTCATTAAATAAACTTGTATATAATTTGGATTGTTCACTAAACTGAATATACTTATTATTTACTGTAATATTTTCACATTTTTCAGCACATTGTGAGGGGTTTACCTGTTATCTCATTTATTATGTCCCACTGATTTTTAATATTAGTTTTAATGCGAATTTGTTTATCCTTCTAATAATATATTGTAGTTTGTTTTATAAACCTACTTAGATAATTTCTATAGTTTCCAAACTCAGTCAATTCATTATAGGTTGGTAACATATTTCTTACATTTTGAATTTAAAGAATAAAACTGTGTATAGAAATAATAATAATTCATATAATAATGAAGTATTGAAAATAAATTAACATAAGATTGTACAATACTAAAACAATTCGATTTCAGTGGTATCTATCAAAAATTAAATATACAAGTTGCATATATAAAGATGTTATTATAAAATTGACAAACATAATTACTTCATCAATGGAATATGTAAAAATAAACAGAGAAAATAGTTAAACCATGGATGACAAGTCGATTGCTGTAATCTATTCAACAACAACAACGTAAAGTAATGTATGCAAACTACTACTATAGAACAGTCAAATTCTTGTCTTAAACAAGTAAAATAAGTTCTATACGACCAGCAGTCATAATTACTAGAGTTACAGACCATTTTACCACAGCTTTAAAAAATTATTCTCTTCAGATTTAATATTTATGTTTGTGTTTCCTACAGAGTTTACATTTTTCATTTTATTTTCATTTAGAAAAACATTTTAGTTGTTTAATATACGTTTGTATACTATATTGATGAGATTTATAAATTACTAAAATTATATCTAATACTTCAGCTATTATAAATTCAGGAATTACTTCTTATACACGTGTTTCATTGCTTACAAATACTGTGGTATCTCTAGATTTATTATCTCTAGATTTATTATGATATTTAACTTTATTATATTTTTAAAAAATCCATATATATTATACAAATTTAACTTCTTGTTTATGGTCCAAATTTCTGAAAGCACTATGATATGTATTTTCCATGAAAGTAGCTGTAAATAAATAATAAAAAGATCAAAATTCTTATTTAGACTACGTATACTCATTTGCATTATTATTAATCATATATGAACAAACAAAGAAGTTATGACCGAAAATATAGCTAATACTGAAAGTAACTAACTGGTGAATCAATGCATCTTAACCATTGTTAGTAAAAATATGTATTGAATTACCTATATTAATTATTAGGTTAATATTTTAGTTCTGATATATTTAGTTAATGATGATTAAGAAGAGGTTACAACGATATGAATTAACATAAAATATTTACCCCTTCTCGTAAACACAGTAATTTTAACTCCTCCCTCCTACTTCTCAGCATTTTCTCTAGCGCTTCCTTTCTTGCTTTTAAGATCACCATTATATCATGATTGTCAAAATCAATGCATTCTATTGCTCTGTCAAGGACTACGAATGAAATGAAGATGATAAATATCAACTTAAAACATTGTTATCTTATCAATCGACAAAATGTGTATACAAAAAATACTAATTTTCTTTGAAACTGAGATTTTGGACATTGAAGCTTAACACGTAACTTCAGGAATAATAGTCTTGATTAAATATAAACAATAACTGATTTAAAAATATACAGTTACTTCGGAAACAAGACCTGCCAACAAATAGATCCAGAATATAAATATAGGAATAAAACACTTGCTTCAGAAACAACATTTGTCAGTAAAAAAAAACAACAAAAAATCTGATTTAGAAAAAACAGAAGTTTTTGAAGAATAATTTATCATTAAACTAAGATACGGAGTAATATTTACAAACAAACAAAAAACACAAAAAAAGTAGTAAATTGTACTAAATTAAGACAACAATTAATATGTACAAACAATAACAAAATATTTAAACTGTGAAGAAGAATCTATTATTAAGTTTAAACAACAATTAATATTTACAAACAAACAAAAATAGGAGTTCTGGAGGAGATCCTATTGTTCATTTAAAAAAATATTACAAAGAAACAAAAAATAGGAGTTGTGAAGAAAGACCTATTATTAAATTATGACAACGACTGACTTTTATAAACAAAGAAACAACAAACGGGGATTATGAACGAAAGCTTGTAATTAAACCAATCGAACAATTAATATTTTCAAAGAAAGAAACAACAACAACAAAAAAAAAAAACTGAAAGCAAGAGCTCTAAAAAATATATTATTAAATTAATAAATGATGAGCCATAGTGGATCCTCTACACAACGAAGATACTAATGCTACTATTTTACTTTATGTGACTTTTTTCATGTACAGATTTTTATGTCAGTTGTCGATAGATATTGATGATGGAGGACGTATTAGGCATTTGAAATATTTGAAATTAAATTATATTTCCTATTCAATTTCGAACGTGTAGGTTTTATCTCGGCTAGAATTGAAAATACTGAACAACCCTGTTTTTAAGTTCTTAGAGTTTTACTTACCTTCTCGTTTAAATACGGATAAACTGGGCGAACTTCTACTCATTCGCAAACTCAAGGTGGAATTAAGAGAAACCAGGGAAGACACGCTACTGGACAAACCATGAGTAATGCGATCATAGTACCATAACGAATTCACTCGATCCTGAAAAAAGTACTCAGTTTTCAAGAGGCAATAAGCATGCAAGTACCACACACAAAACAAAAAACTGTTGTTATTTTCAAATGTTTTACTTCACTTTACTGACAACAGTATTTAATTTATATAGAATAATCATATGGTTCAATACTGCATAGGTATTAGCATCAGTCATAGGTAGCCAGTTGAAGCTAAGATGCTATGAGAAGAGTAGCTCATAACATTAAAAAGGGATCATTTATTGGAAACGTATTGATAACATGATGGTCCGAGACATTTCACACTCATAACATTAAAAAGGGATCATTTATTGGAAACGTATTGATAACATGATGGCTCAAGACATTTCACACTCATAACATTAAAAAGGGATCATTTATTGGAAACGTATTGATAACATGATGGTCCGAGACATTTCACACTCATACCCATATTCATTTTGGATAAGATGATAAATAAATGGGGAAAACTGGACGTGTTAATATGGATTGTCGGCTCGACCGTCCAAAAATAATTGATTTTCAGTCCCACCAAAATTGGAATGTGTCGTGAAATGAAACCGAATTAAATCGTTGTGCACAGAGAGCTCTATGTTATTGGATCTCACATATGGTCTGCAGCTCACACTATACTCATCAAAATCGTGCATACAAGATGTTAGTTCCCTTGTTGCTTCGAGCAACGGAGAACCATCAAGTCCTACTACTCTTTGTTTGCTTCTGATGGACAGGCTTTAATTTAGCAGCATACTGGAGAATGCTTTGGATAGAAGGGTGTTTCCATAATTATAAAGTATGTAGGGGTAGCATCATTCCTTGGACCTGTTTTATATATTTGGGACATAGTCCATTAATATTAATGAGGGGAATAATGAATCCTTTGTTGTGTTATACATTCTGAAAATTACTGCACGACCTGCATCGAAGGATTTCTTTGAGGACATATCACGAATTTTTAACGCGATAATACAATAAACTATAATACAGTAATGTCCAGTAAAGGTTTAAAGATAATAACATCTACAATTTACTTTTGACGGCCCATTTGAATCCAACTAGACCACTCTAGAACGTTTTATAATGTTACCTAACGGACAGTCTAAGAAATCACTTCAAGCTGCTTTAAACAAGTAGTGGTGGTCTGTTCCACCAGATGTACAAGAACAGTCGATGGCAAGTGTTAACAGGGTCCAAACTGTATTTAAGGCCAAATGTGGACCCATTTACCATTATAATTGGACTTCAGTAATAAAACACGACACCCTATCTGGTCTCTGGGTGTTCTCTCCAAATAATTTGACAATACAGTGTCAAGTTACATGTGGGTATAACACAGTCACCTTTATAAAATTTTTGCATGGTAACTGGGACCCGAATCTTCAGCGAACCACAATTTCATCTAAACGCATTTTATGTTTCGTGAAAACGTTATTAACTTTTTTTTCATGGTTGTGTTTTTTACTCTTTTAAAATAATACTTCAAAACACAGATATTTTACTCCGTGTGTTTTTTTAATACTTCTCTATAATACAGTATGATTCTCGGTACTTCTGAGTCAGTGAGAGAGATAAATATCGGTATCACTATATTTCATACTTAACATGTCCAAATACACAACCAATTTATTCAATGAAAACGACTATTTAATTACATATTTCAAATATTTAATGCTAAAAAACCATGTATTCTCTTTTACATTGTTGTGAGCAACCATCACAGTGATAATATTC
>NW_013670902.1:42372-43907 GCF_000517525.1 Limulus polyphemus | reverse complement strand
TGTTATGCTAAAGCTATCATCGTTATAATCTTGAGCAACATTGTTAAGACTTACCCTGCTAAAGCTTCTATGTACTCTGCATTGTTATGCTAAAGCTATCATCGTTATAATCTTCAGCAACATTGTTAAGACTTACCCTGCTAAAGCTTCTATGTACTCTGCATTGTTATGCTAAAGCTATCATCGTTATAATCTTCAGCAACATTGTTAAGATTTACCCTGCTAAAGCTGCTATATAATATGCATTGTTATGCTACTACTATCATCGTTATAATCTTCAGCAACATTGTTAAGATTTATCCTGCTAAAGCTGCTATATAATCTGCATTGTTATGCTACAGCTATCATCTTTATAATCTTCAGCAACATTGTTAAGACTCACCCTGCTAAAGCTGCTATATAATTTGCATTGTTATGTTACTACTATCATCGTTATAATCTTCAGCAACATTGTTAAGATTTACCCTGCTAAAGCTGCTATATAATCTGCATTGTTATGTTACTACTATCATCGTTATAATCTTCAGCAACATTGTTAAGATTTACCCTGCTAAAGCTGCTATATAATCTGCATTGCTATGTTACAGCTATCATCGTTATAATCTTCAGCAACATTGTAAAGACCAACACTATCAGAGATGCTGTATACTTTGCATTGTTCTGCACAGACATCACCATAATAATATTCGACAATATTGTTAAGACTTACACTGCTAAAGGTGCTGCCTACTTTGCATTGTTGTGCTACAGCCATATCACCATAATAATATTCGACAACATTGTTAAGACTTACCCTGCTAAAGCTGCTGTCTACTTTGCATTGTTGTGCTACAGCCATATCACCATAATAATATTCGACAACATTGTTAAGACTTACCCTGCTAAAGCTGCTGTCTACTTTGCATTGTTGTGCTACAGCCATATCACCCTGATAATCTTCAATAACTCTTGAACATATAGAGTGAAATTCCCTGTTGAAGTCGTTTTCTCGAAAACTTTGCTCAACAAACATAGAATACCTGAAAATATAAACCAAATAAAAAAGCTGTAATTTTTCCTGTAAAAACCGTTTTTAGTGTTTTCGTAGTTTGAATTGAAAGAACTGACAGCTTAACACTAGAATTACCGATTTACTGTGTGACTAAAATACATTTAGTTTTTCAAATTCTCTTATCACCCTGGTTTATATTGTCTAGTAAAAAAAATGGGACACTGTTCCGTGTACAAAAACATTTCTTTTGTTAAAAAACAGAAGTCCGTTATTTCACTCTTCTCCTGAAGTTTAAGAGAAGACAATACACGGAGAAACGGATATTATTACTTTGACAATACGTCATTTATACAAAAATTTTGAATACTTGTACTTATTGCATCTTCATTAGACGACTAACTTTTATATAACCAGAAGTAGCCTACTTACTGAACTTACACAATTAATCTCAGGCTCCAGCTTGTGAATGATGTCCATCATTGAAGAAAGATAATATTCTTAATGAATAACAGTATTTGAACATTATACAATCGGTAGTCATCCA
>NW_013670902.1:33839-41542 GCF_000517525.1 Limulus polyphemus | reverse complement strand
TTAATCACAAATAATAATGATCACCTACAATGTGAAGTGCACAACCAAAAACATTTACTGGTTTGTACTTTAAGTTTATATATATATATTTTAAATATTTCAAAGGAAAATTTGAAGTTCATCTTTAATTATTTAAAAAAAGTTGCTAAAACTTTATATATATCCGCAGATACAACTGATGTGTATATTAAACCTAATAGCTGCCTACAGTTGGTTTTTTTTTTTAGATTTAAGGACCAGCTTTAAAGTTGTCAAATGTGGTTTATAAATCTACTTGTCCTTGTTGTTAGCAAGGCTATATCGGTTCCAATAAAAAACATTTTAACTCAAGGACAAAAAAGCAAAACATGCGGATCTAAGATTCCTTGTTACGACCTAAACTTGAAGTTGTTTGAAATGTACTTCAATATGCTCTAGAAGAATGTGACGATGTTTTCCATTCTCATTGGTTTAAAATCTTGACAAGGGTTAATGGCAAACAAAGCCTCCGAAAAAAAGAGAGCTTGCTCGGTCACAGGCTGAGGCCTGAAATTAAGTGGGTAGGTTCAGCGAACAAGTAGGTACGGAGCTTAAGAAGGAACAAAGAGAAAAAAAATATCATCTCGTGGTTACGAGATACTGTATCGAGCGCGGGAATCGTTAACTTCTAGTCATGAGGAAATGTATCGAGCGCGGGAATCGTTAACTTCTAGTCATGGGGAACTGTATCGAGCGCGGAAATCGTCATCACGTGGTCGCGAGATAATTAGTCATGGGCACGAGATAATATTTTTGTCCTCCATGTCCCTTCCCAGGTTCCGTAAGTAGGCTATTCTGATACATTTGGAACTAACTTTTCCGTGTGTATGTGTGAGGCTTAAGAGAATACGTTTAGTTTTTAATGACGAAAATTCTATAATAGAACTATACATGTGATACGTTCGTTAATTGTTTTTTTGGGTTTTGCAGCTTCACCTTTAAGATTTGCTGTATGATAATCTATGAAGGTCGCTTATGGTAAATTATCTAAGCAGCTGATTTGCTTTAAAGCCAGTTCTGTCGAACGTTATGCGGTTGTATCTTTAAAAGACGTAACCAGTACTTGTTGTAAGCAGTTATCCCAAATCGAGGTAAGTGTAGGTGTGTTTTATATTGAATGTTATTAGTTTTCCTTGTGATACTCTGCCACTGTCGGACTAGCCAGCAATTTGAACACGAAAAGGATTACTTTTTTGAAACTACTGTACATCGGATAGTGTAATCTATTGCGTACAGGATTTTTTATCCTATTCCAAAACACCTACTAAGTTGTCAGGGCTTTCAAGGAAGTAAATTACACTTTTACTGCGCATCCTTACTCCACTGGTATTCTAGGGCATGCTCTACCCTTCTAGTGAAAGTTTAAGTTTCAAAGTAAAATCAACGTTCTGATTTAAGGATGAATTAACATTAACCTATATTAAAAGTTCGAGGATGAATTAACATTAACCTATATTAAAAGTCGAGGATGAATTAACATTAACCTATATTAAAAGTTGAGGATGAATTAACATTAATCTATATTAAAAGTCGAGGATAAATTAACATTAACCTATATTAAAAGTTGAGGATGAATTAACATTAATCTATATTAAAAGTCGAGGATAAATTAACATTAACCTATATTAAAAGTCGAGGATGAATTAACATTAATCTATATTAAAAGTCGAGGATAAATTAACATTAACCTATATTAAAAGTCGAGGATGAATTAACATTAATCTATATTAAAAGTCGAGAATAAACTAACATTAACCTACATTAAAATTCGAGGATAAATTAACATTAATCTATATTAAAAGTCGAGGATGAATTAACATTAATCTATATTAAAAGTTGAGGATGAATTAACTTTAACCTACATTAAAAGTCGAGGATGAATTAACATTAACCTACATTAAAAGTCGAGGATGAATTAACATTAACTTATATTAAAAGTCGAGGATGAATTAACATTAACTTATATTAAAAGTCGAGGATGAATTAGCATTAACTTATATTAAAATTCGAGGATGAATTAACATTAACCTACATTAAAAGTCGAGGATGAATTAACATTAACCTGCATTAAAAGTTGAGGATGAGTTAACATTAACCTATATTTTGGGATAGAATGTCATATTTTCCAGTTAGTTTATATAAATATATCTTCATTTCGTAACAGTCACCAATTATAATTGAAACTGACTTTAAAAACTATGCTACTCCAGGAAATTTAAAATACCTTTTTCTCAAACATTTTTGAAGTGTTCCACTCTTTCAAATTTATCTAACTCTTTACGATATCTACTTGAACGGTGGAGTTGGGAGGAGGAGGTGTTCAGTAAGATTATTCGTGCATATGTAGTAGTGGGCTGTGTTCCACTGCTTGCAGACTGCTCCAAAATAAAATGTCTAGAGTAATCTGGTGTTTGAGGAACTTTCAGGCTTCAGTTAAATCCGCTCTTAAGCTTTCCTAGAAGTCGAACACACAACTAAAGATCTACTGGTCAGTTTTGTGACGAGTTCATTACTACTTGCGTCTGTGGCAAAAACTTATTCAATTTGGATACAAAGCGTATATGCCATCTATAAATCACACTATAAAGAGCCACAGTATTTTAGAGTATTGACAGAAAGCGGTTTAAAATGCAGCATTTTAGCTTCTCATTGTACTTAAATTCAAACTTTTTATTCGGTTTAAATATATTTTCATAACACCATGTACCATATATATGTGGAACAGGTTTAACAGTTTTTTTCGTTGGTTTGACCTTGAGTTTTGTTTCGTAACAGTAGATGTAGTAAACACATCCAGATGTGGGCCAGGGCAACAAGTTCAAATCGTAATTTGTTTATCTCTATCATGCTGTTGCAGCGCCCTCTACTAGGCTCTAAACATATTTATATATAATATATTAGGAGTTTATAATAACAATTACAGGACTATTAAGGTAAGGGTTTTCGTTCTATTTAACACCACTGAACATCATTTTGTAATAATTATTACGAGGGTGAAAGTTGGGAGTCTTAAAATTCTAGAAATATAGGGTTGTTAATTTCTACTACAAAATTTTTTTCTTTGCGTCTAGAGATTAGGGGTAACTCCCTTCCCACAACTAGCTCCAGACAACAGGAGTTAAGACGTTGTGGGTTTAAGCACTTAACTCCTGACCCCTCAATGATTCACCTTGGCTGTTAACGAGGTTGACATCGTCGTTTGGATCATGTTTGATAGATGCAATATCCCAAACGCTTTTAAGAGCTATGATCACAAACATTTTCCAATAAGGCTGATTGACAAAGACTGTTAACGGACAAAGTTTTTGTGTTTTATATTTTATTTATGTTTTAATTCTCATATGAACGTTTTGGCTGTGATTTTTTATTAATCTCATTATTTTAATTTATTACTGATTTGATCACCTATATACAATTAATGTTAATTATAGTACTAGAGCTATTGATTTAGTGTATTGCTTACATTTTGTTTAGGGGGTAATTCCTGTTGGAGAGACAATAACATAGCAGTACAACGTTTCTATAATTACCACCAATACAAATAAATATTAGCGTTAGCAAAATTTTCCTGTGAACTTAACGGCAGTTTAAAGAACTAATATCAACTAAAAAAAACTTATCTGTACAGTGTTTAATAAAATCTACATTGGGAAAATTTCCAATAAGATTATTTGTGCAGCTGTGGTAGTGGTGTAGTTTTCGTTGTTTATTACAAACAGTCGAAACTTAAACTTACGTTTAAGAACCGATGCAGCACACTTGGGAACTAAATGACTTGCACGCTTGATGCAGTGTTCTCTAGCTGAATTTCTAAACGCCGCAACTTCAGACCGAAATCGCTTCAGCAAATCAAGGCTGGGTTAGGAAAGAGAGTCGTCTCAAACCTTTGAAAAAGTTTGAGATAACTCGGATGTTGGTAGTGCAACAGTGGAAGTAAACACATCCAGATGTCGGCCAGAGCAACAAGTTCAATTTGTTTTTATATCCCCATCAGTTATTATATAATATAATACAATGGGAGTTTAAATAATGTACTACTAGGTACTAAATTTGATACGTAACTCTTGTACAGCGAGAAAAACAAGTCACAAAGTAACTTAAATAAGACAAATGTAAAATTTATTGGCGTGAATGTTTCCTCAAATTCAGGTTATAGCAGGAGTCGTTCCATTGTCATAACCGAGACTAATGAAAACTTCAAGAAACAAAAGTTAGATGCGTATGAAACTTTTCTAAATTAATGCATTTACTGTATACCTAGCACTATAGTCTTGGACGGTCATAAAACATTAAAATACCACTCGTCAGCCGCGAGAAACGTTGTTCGCGTACGCTGATATTCAACAAAAGTTTAAAGTACCCAAAAAAACTCGGACTCCAGAAACATTAGGCAGAGAAGAAACAAGTGCACAGGTGAACAGATAATACAATCTTCATTCACGAAAATTGTGTAAGTTGTAAGTTATTGTCCGGCATCCGTATTCTGTATACAATCTTCTCACTGCCTGCTGGGATGAGAGATCTGAAGCATTCGCACAAGACAAGTACATCAAGTTATAATTTACCACGTTTTCAGATCAAAAGGTCAAGGTTCCATAACCATTAGCTAAATACGTCATCAATTACCTAGATCAAAAAATTTGACAACATCTAGAAACATCAAATTTTCTGATTTTAGACAGTTGTTTCCTTTTTAGCTTCATCTATTTCTTTATGTATACCCTACCTAACCCTCTCATAAAATAATACCTCGTCAATAATTTTAAATAACACATACAGCAGAGAAAACGCTAAATTTATACCACTTTGCACAAGTATCTGTGTCACCCCTTGACCAGGGAGTAGATATGGGCATAAAGCCAATACGAGGCGAACTTCTAGGCTTCTAGTGATGCTGTATGTGACTTTTACGCAACTAACAGGATTAGCATTAATCTTACATCCAGGTTACAATAACTACACACAGAACCCCTGTTAAAATTAGAAAAATTATCTGAATATATCTGAATTATGATAAATTCTCCACTACATATAGATGGGTAAAATCAGTAGCTGTTTCAACTACGACTGAAACACGTATATGAAAATATTTAAATATTTTCCAAAAAATGAATAAAATAAAAGGACAAAAATATAATGTGTAATTATATTAAGATCTTCATGATGAAAAATAAGAGTAGTCAAATGATATCAGAAGAAAATATAAGATAAATCATAAAAGACGAAAGTATATCAAAAATCTATGAATGTTATATTTTTGTTCGTGAAAGAAGAAGTCTGAACACATTATAAGAGTAAAAATGCTAAATAGATAACGATTAGTTAAATAAATCAAACTTTTTAAGCCAATATAGTAATTAAAATACTGTAGTTATTACGTCAGTTCTTATACGGATAAGAATAACATTTACATCGGATCCGGTATTTTCTGGAGAGAGTGTTAAATGTTATTTATATATATATATATATAACACAAAAAATTAAGATGTCAAAATTATCTTGTTGTTTTATAAAATGAACTGTATATTTTACAGGAAAACTTTAAAATTGTTTGTTAAATTTCTCGTAAAGCTACTCGAGGACTGTATGCACTAACCCTAAAAGTTATAGACTAGAGAAATAACATCTAGTCACACACACACACATACAACCAACTCCTGGGATACTCTAAACTAAAAGTGAACTTGGCCGTCACATTACAACGACCCCACGGCTGAAAGGGCGAACATGCTCAGTGACGGGTTCGATCCGGCGACCCTCAGATTGAGTGCCCTAACCACCAGGCCATGTGAATTTTTCATTTAAAATAACAGTAAATGTGCCTAAATGAAAATTCAGTCTAATTGTGTTAACATAAATGACTGATATTTTTATAAAGTTTCTGTATGTATATGGATTGCAGGTAGTTCTTTTTTTAATATATTAGTAAGGTTCAGCTTTAGAGAAATTGAATCTTTTCAGCATTCTCTGACATTCAAAAGATGGGCAAGTTTTATGAATGTAAGTTATAATAGGAGAATATAAATATTCCATTAACTTTCTTTTTCTGCTATCCAATGTCACAAGTAAGTGTAGCAAAACTGAATCCCAAACTAAAGACCAGCACTCACTCAGACGGTAGTTGTCTGGAATGCGGTTGATTTATTTCTATCATCCACAACTTTGAATTTATAGCAACAGGAAACCAAGGCTAACACTGGCCTTTGTTGTATGCAAAACGTTTTTTGGGCCGCGGATGTATAATTAGGTTTCAGTTTCCGAAACTTATCAGAATAACATAAGAAATTATACGAGAAAAGGGGGAGCATTTTTGTTTTTTGGGCCGCGGATGTATAATTAGGTTTCAGTTTCCGAAATTAATCAAAATAACATAAGAAATTATACGAGAAAAGGGGAAGAATTTTGTTTTTTGGGCCGCGGATGTATAATTAGGCTTCAGTTTCCGAAACTGATCAAAATAACATAAGAAATTGTACGAGAAAAGGGGGAGCATTTTTGTTTTTTGGGCCGCAGATGTATAATTAGGCTTCAGTTTCCGAAACTGATCAAAATAACATAAGAAATTATACGAGAAACGAGGGAGCATTTTTGTTTTTTGGGCCGCAGATGTATAATTAGGCTTCAGTTTCCGAAACTGATCAAAATAACATAAGAAATTATACAAGAAAAGGGGGAGCATTTTTGGCCTACTTCCCCTTAAATTACGTTGTCTTCTATTCAAAAAAAAATTAATCCATTTTACAGAATACGACAATTTTAGTCCTTCAAGAAATAGTAAAGCAACATTGAAGTAAAGACTTTAAAACAAGAATTCTCTTACCTTTCCTTTTAAAGTAGAAATCAACAAATTAAGCACGTGTAACGTCCTTGAAAAATCACAGAAATGCCTGTTGTAAAAAATTCAATGTCTTAAACTAACTATTCAAACTCTTAGCGTCAGTAACTGCAGTGGGGAGGGGGGATTATCTGTAGAAACTTGACGTCGTTATTACCTCAACAAGTTTTTAAGCTCTACTACACATCCTTCTTGTGTAATTTCTGATAACGATGTTAAGGAAACGGCAATGATTGATTACAATAAGAAAGAGTCGAACTCGTATTTCCACTGACGTGTTGCAACCGCTCGGAGTGGTTCCTGTTTTCCTTCTGAGAATAAGACATCCTGGTGTTATTGTGTTTTTTTCCGGTCTTTCTTCCCCTCAAAGTACACGAGATGAAAAATCCGCCTGGAATAACATATACTGTATTTCTGTGCTATAAACATTCACCATTATTTCTAACATTTTGTTTGAATCGGTTGTAAATTGCATATGTGCTGAAGAAAATTATGGTACAGTTTGAATAGACCAATTACTAAACACCGATAAAATAATTTTTGAAGAAGAGATTACTTTTGAAAACACAAACTACAAGGTAGGTTTACAGCTCAACAGTTTTCAGATAAACCGAAACGTTAAGCCTGAGTTATTATTATCATTAACGGTTGTCGAAACAAGATTCATTATTTAAATCTTGGCCAGGCATGGCCAGGTGGCTAGAGCGCTCGACTTGTAATCTGAGGGTCGCGAGCTCGAATCCCTGTCCCACCAAACATACTCGCCCTTTAAGCCGCGGGGGCGTTATAATGTGACGGTCAATCCCAATATTCATTCGTTGGTAAAAGAGTAGCCCAAGAGTTGGCGGTG
>NW_013670902.1:30605-33014 GCF_000517525.1 Limulus polyphemus | reverse complement strand
GGGGGCGTTATAATGTGACGGTCAATCCCAATATTCATTCGTTGGTAAAAGAGTAGCCCAAGAGTTGGCGGTGCGTGGTGCTGGATAGCTGCCTTCCCTCTAGTATTACACTGCTAGATTAGGGACGGCTAGCGCAGATAGCCCTCGTGTAGATTTGCGCGAAATTCAAAACAAACATATTTAGTTCTTTATCTTGTACAAACGTCTCTTGTACGTTTAAGCACTTATCATTCTTGGTCTCTTATTTATTGAAAAATCTTGAAAATATGTTTTGTGTTTAATACTATGTATGTTATTGGAATAAGGTGAGCTTTCAGTAGCTGTCGTTTCTAATAACGATCAGTAGTAACCCTCAAGACTGGTGACTATAGAGCTAACTCATCTATATTGTTATTTCATTTTTCTAATGACGATGAACTAGATGGCCACCGAAACGTCAGAACAAAAATTCTTCTTTCGTTTTATTTGCTGTTGTTTAGTGCCAGGTAAGAAATATCTTGTTTTCGTTTCTTATATTCGAACACTGTACGTGTTGTTGGTGACGAAGAGTGAATTTCGTAGCTTCTAATTGAATGTGAACAGGCTTGTCAGCATGACGGTACTTTAGTTTTTCTCTCTTTTTGTTCCTAGATTTTTAACACTGCTATATTGCGACAAAATGACGTATACACTTGTAGGATTAGCTTGAAAATCAATTTATAAATGATAATTTTAAACATGTTTTGTTGTAAAGAGTAGTGAGACCCGTGAAACAAGAGCTGTTTGTTTGTTCTTGAATTTCGCTCAAAGCTACACGAGGGCTATCTGCGCTAGCCGTCCCTAATTTAGCAGTGTAAGACTAGAGGGAAGACAGCTAGTCATCACCACCCACCGTCAACTCTTGGGCTACTTATTTCCCAACGAATAGTGGGATTGACCATCACAATATAACGCCCCCGCGACTGAAAGGGCGAGCATGTTTGGCGGGACGGGGATTCGAACCCGCGACCCTCAGATTGCGAGTCGAGTGCCCTAACCACCTGGCCAACAAAAGCTGAGATGAGCTACAAACCCTAGAGAGGAAAATACGTGGCTATGTTTGTAAAAGTTCTATAATATCAGCAGCATCTTGGAATTCATTAAAATCACTAATTAAAAACTAGATACTCAAGATAAAAAGTGTTTAATGAGCTTATTTTAGGAAACACAAGTCTATAGAAATTCGTTAATAATATAATGATATATATATAATACAATGTGCGTAATGGATTTTATGAAGAACAAAAACAAAGTATCTGGTACAATAAATCACATACGATCCATAGTTTTGATGCTGTAAATTAAATTTTGTATAAATACAGATTTTGGTACTGTAACTCAAATGTTATTCACAGTTTTGATGCTGTAAATTAAATTTTGTATAAATACAGATTTTGGTACTGTAACTCAAATGTTATTCACAGTTTTGATGCTGTAAATTAAATTTTGTATAAATACAAATTTTGGTATTGTAACTTAAATTTTCTCCCCAATTTTGATGCTGTAAATTAAATTTTGTATAAATACAAATTTTGGTATTGTAACTTAAATTTTCTCCCCAATTTTGATGCTGTAAAATAAATTTTATATAAAAACAAATTTTGGTACAGTAACTCTAATGTTAACCCCAGCTTGATCCTGTAAATTAAATTTGTTATACGTATGAGTTTTGGTACAATAAACCAAATATTATTGACACTTTTGATGCTGTAAATTAAAATTGGTATAAATACAAGTTTTGGCACATTAACTCAACGCTTACACAAGGTTCTCAGTATTAAGACGTCAGAGAAACGAAAATCTACTGGGAAACAAACAGGAAACTCCAGAGATAGGAAACAGTACACGTAGTTTAAGTTACTATACAAACAAGAAAAATTTAATAACCTCTTGTACTCAGCAAATTACCCTATTTGTCATCCGAAGCTATTTTTCCATTACTGATAACGTATTAAAATCTCCACCAGAATAATACAGCGCAGGGAAATTTAAGGGAAATATTTATAGACCATTCTGGAAAAATCAACGCACATTTTAAAATAATCAACTAGAAGCGACTAATCAAATAAAATTTCTTTGAAATGGACATCTCGTGGCTGAAACAATCAGTGTTATTGATGGAAAATTTCAAAAAGAAATTCTGAACAGTTTTTTCTAATGTCTGTCTGATTTCCTTACTGATATGAATAACACATAAAATCATAACAAAAGAAATTACAATTTCAGGTTTTAAGTGTATTGCCGAACATTATAAAATATTGTTACGACAGCGGAAGTCACGCGAATCTGGGAGCATGCGCGCTGGAGTTTCTAGAAGGATCGTGACTTAGCGGGCAACCTCACGAATATCCCAGTATTTGCTAGACGCCCTCTTTTTTTTAGCATATAAAG
>NW_013670902.1:21786-29799 GCF_000517525.1 Limulus polyphemus | reverse complement strand
GATGATTTTATATATACACAAATCAGAGAATTCTCTTGTGTCTACTATAACGTTTTAGTTATTTCTTAAGCATAATCAAATTTAGCATTATACGATAACTCTTAGTATTTTCTTGTAATTCCTGTTTTATTTAGGTGGCTTAATAATATTGGATGTAATGTTCTTCTGTGTGTTCATTTCAATATAATTTAACCATTGCAGCAATGTGGGGGCTATCTGATAACGCTTTACGACATTTAAATATTACAGCAATGTGGGGCCATCTGATAACGCTTTACAACATTTAAATATTACAGCAATGTGGGGCCATCTGATAACGCTTTACAACATTTAAATATTACAGCAATGTGGGGCCATCTGATAACGTTTTACAACATTTAAATATTACAGCAATGTGGGGCCATCTGATAACGCTTTACAACATTTAATTATTACAGCAATGTGGGGCCATCTGAAAACGTTTTACAACATTTGAACATTGCAGCAACGTGGGGCCATCTGATAACGCTTTACAACATTTAAACATTGCAGCAACGTGGGGCCATCTGATAACGCTTTACAACATTTAAACATTGCAGTGGGGTTGTATCATCTTCCACAAGGTGTTTCACTGTACAATATAATTGATTTATAGAAAGTAAGAAGAAATTGTGTGTGGTATGGCAATGGACTGGTAAGCTGCGGGTCGCGGGTATGATTCCCTTCACTGAACAAGCTCGCCCTTTCAGCCATGGGTGAATTATAATGTTACGATCAATCCCACTATTCGTTGGTAAAGAAAAGCCTACGATTTGGCAGTGAGTGCGGTTGACTAGCTATTTTCCCTCTAGTTAATCTCTATCTAAAGTGTGTTTTTGAACTTCTGATGTAAGGTGTCTTTTTTTTTTTCGAAATAAGTCGATATTACCTATGCACGTAATTTGTTATTAGTCTAACACCCTTTAAAACGGGGTATTATTTAAGTAAAATTTATAAAAGTGATGACATGTCGGTATTAGCCAAACTTTACTCAAAGAGTTTGTAAGTTAGTGACCAAGAAAAAAGAGTAATAGTCAGTGACGAACGTATAAAACAGTTTTTTTCTTGGTAATTTGTATATACTCTTCTTTACTAGAAAATAGAACTTAAATTTGAAATTTGGAAAACAATTAATTTATGATGAATGCGATACTTTGCAATACCTACAGATTCAGCTTATTGAAGGAACACTAGCCATTTTAATCCTCCGTAGTTAAGATTATCAGCACTTTTAATCACTTACCTGATTTGGCTGTCAGAATGACGTTCTTTACCCTTCATAATGCTTTGCGGGAAATCTTTGTACCGGAAATTATGTTATTCTAACTAAAAACAAACATATACAAACACACACACACACACACAAACGGGTCAATAAAAGACTCTTTTCAGTTTAAAGAAAGAAAATCGTTTCAAGAACTCTATAATTTAGACACTTCTTTTGGTAAAATTAAGTACCTTCTATGTAGTTGTTATAGCGATTTATTTCAGTTTTGGGAAGAATAAGGGTTTTTGTTTTAGGGCTATTAGTGCATGACTCTCCTTAATTTTAAACTGACAGACTAGACTGGTGATAGCTATTCAACAACACCCAATGTTCAACTACTCTTTTTTTATCGAATGGAGGAATTTGACAGCCACTCTTATGTAGAACTCAGGACCACAAAGTGTGGGTCTCGTTTTTGTAGCAAAAGGACAGACACAAACTATCAATCCCCGGGTTTAAAATCTGGGCATGATAAACATTAGGCTACGCCTGACTGGTATGTTTGATGATAAGGAAATTGTCTTAATACTCATTACCTCAAAAAAAAAAAGAAATAATATAAAACTAAAAGCCCACCATAACGTACCTTTTATAATTTCAAATCAATCATTTACATTTTTAAGGAAAGCCTTATATAAATTACTTTTGAAACAAAAATAAAATATTTTTTTTAATTAAAAGGCTTTAGTATTACAACAAATAAAGCTATAGAATGGAAAGCCAATAAGTTTATTATAGTTTAAGTTTAGTATTAAATGTAATGTTACTTTGATACGTTTAGGGCTTATAACGCTAAAATTTCAGGACTCAATCATTACAATGGGCACAGCATAGATTGTCCATCATGTAGCCTTGCGCTCAAAACAAACAGATGTGAAGTTTGGTATTAAGCAAGATTTACAAAACCTATGTCGACCAAAAATTGATCAACATTCAGTAAATGTTAATTCTCTTACTCTGAATAATGTTTTGACACTTAAGAGACTATTCTAATATCAGAGAAACATTTATCACTAAAATGAAATAATATTTTAGAACTTTGTTGCTCAAATATGTCGGATTTCTTACTATTTGAACAAAACAGATGTGATTACTTTCCTCAGTGGCGGCATCCTTTGGGCAGCAGTAGAATTACAGAACTAGCTGTACAGCCAGACTCAGTATTTTCTAAATAATTCACTTGGAAATTCTTCGTCAGGTATGTAATCTAAACCAACTTTTTGACAGCTTTATCAACAAGAAAAATATAACCAAGAACTCTGAAACTGGTTGCATGATAGCAACAATTTATTTATCCAGAATATTTTACTTTATCAGTTTGACCTGTTGGATTGTAAGCTTTTACTTTATCAGTCTCACCTGTTAGATTGTAAGCTTTTATTTTATTACTTTGACCTGTTGGATTGTAAGCTTTTACTTTATCAGTTTGACCTGTTGAATTGCAAACTTAGTATATGACACATTAATACCTAAGTCATTACTGAACACACTAATGCTGTTTAAGAAATTATATTTTAGATCCAACTATTATTTGTTCTTAAATACAATTAACATTAACTCCAGTATGATTATTATTAGTTTCAAGAAAGATGTGTATATATAAATAATGACCAAACTAATACAGAATATTTATTTCTTAAAATACTTCTCATTCCAAAAAAACTAGGTAAAATGACCCAAGTCAGGAAAAAGCCTGTGTATCAAGATATTTTTGGCTTGCCAATGAATATATCCTTTTCTCCTGAATGCGTGAGAGGTACTATCCAATATAAACCTAGGGATGATGACATCTTTATCGTAACTTTTCCGAAATGTGGAACAACCTGGACACAACATATTGTACACAATATTTTAAGCAAAGGGGAGCCTTTCGAAAGTTTTGAAGATTTCCAAATACGTTCTCCCTTTATGGAGATGTTAGGGCCTAAAACTGCAGAAGTCATGCCACGTCCCCGAGCCATTAAAACACACCTGCCGTTCCATTTGAACCCTTATTCTCCTAAAGCCAAATACATCTATGTAGCTAGAAACCCTAAAGACTGCTGTGTTTCCTTTTACCATCACACGAAGATGTTTCCAGAGTATCAGTTTACAGATGGAAGTTTTGACGATTTCTTTGAGGTATTCATGAATGGCGAAAATGACTGGGGTGATTATTTTGATCATCTTTTATCCTGGTATGAACACAGACTTGATTCTAACGTCTTGTTCATCACTTACGAGGAAATGAAAGCTGACACACGAGCTGCTATCTTAAAGATTGCTAGTTTTCTGGATCAAACGTATAAAGATTTATTGGAATCTGATGAAAAACTGATCGATAAGATTCTTTACCAGACAAGCTCAGATTACATGCGAAAACATTTGAATGAACAAATGGAAAATTTTTATTGCAACCCTGTTTTCCATCGGAATGAAACTCCCGAAGGAATTAAATATATTAACGAGTACTTTAAAAACCAAAAGATAGAAATGCCCAATGAAATGAAATTCGTCAGAAAGGCAGCTGTTGGTGACTGGAAAAATTATTTTTCTGCTGCTCAATCAAAGCTGATGATGGAAAGGTTCAAGGAAAAAACTAGAGGAACAGACATTGCTAATCTATGGCCTGATATGTTTACAGATGTAACTGGAAACTAACATAATATGAAAGGATAAATTCAATAAGAAATATAGTTTAGTGTATTGCGAACGTTATGAAGATTGTTATAACCCCATGAGCAAAGTTAATTACGTCATTAATTTACACATTATTCTGACATATAACCGCTAAGTTATATTGAGGGTGTGAATTTATTTTAACGAGTGTGTATTGTTGAAAGGAATGTTTTAAATTCTTCATCCTCTAATTTAAAATATATAATTTAGATTTTATCTTACGTTGGATATTTAAATTGGAGAAAGAAAATATAGATTAAGGTTAATATGGCTTCACTGCTTGTATATTTATAAAATTGTCAAATTTTGATTTGTTAAGAAGAAGTTCGGAAATCCAAAAATTGTCAATTAAATTCTAAAAATTAATAAGACATAAATAAATTGTTGTAGGCACATAATATCAGTAACTGTTATTGTTATTTTCTGCTTTTGATGTTATTTTTCACTTGAAACATAAATTTAAAATGTATTGATTTGTGTTTACCTTGGCAACGTTACTTAATTTTAAACTAATACTTTATTTTAGTTTTAACATAATCTAATGCATAAAATTATTCAATCGTTTATTAATTATTATATAATAAATTATATTATATAGGCATTGACAGTAACATTCGATATTTTACTAATGCAAAATAAATATCGTAAATAATGATAAGTAGAATAACGCAAATCATCCCTATAGACTATATATTCATCTAATAAGAAAAGCCGAGATGTTACATGTTTGTGTCCCCATCTGTTGGTTTTATAGTGAACTATAATGCTATTGCGGATCAATAAAATTTTGTAAAAATCATTACGATATCTACACTTGTCTTCTCTCATCTTCAGAGGTTACAACATTTCTTTCTCCTTTGGGTCATTTTCCCCTCTGAAATTTAAATTTTTCTGACGGGCAATTAAATGCTTTCGTAAAGATTGCCCAGTTTCTCTGATTATCAGGCTGATTACCATCTATTTGGAGAAGATTCTGAAACATAAAGAGTATAATCGACAAGAGTATTAAAAATTATTAATTTTAAAATGATGTATTGATCCTGCTATAAAAACTAATGAAAAAATACATAAAACCACAATCACAAATTTATAAAATGTATTCCTTACTTTGGCCTACATATTAGTGTATAATGCTGCCAAAGTAGGGATTAAATGTTATAAATTTGTGATTGTAGTTTTCATTCTTTATCGTTACTTTTTATAGCAGGATCCCTATTTTATTTTAAAATTAATAATTTTAAATACTTTTGTTTGTTTACTTTTTATGTTATACCTGTATAAAGTATATACTTTACCTTTAGAAACTGTCACGTGTCTATCAATTGATACGTAGCGTTGAAAAGATATTTAAGTACGTGCATGATACGTTTACCATTTATGTTATACCTGTATATATATATGTGTGTGTGTGTGTGTATGTTTATCGGAATATCAAAAGCGATACCCACAGACCAGTCAAGTAAGCTGGAGAAATTTTGTAGGAATAGTCCGAGTCGTCTAGGCGCTAGCCCTGCATACATGATCAGGTAGGTAAGTAATCGACGAAAAAGTTGCTGCTTTAGAAACTTTTGACTTGTTATACCAGAAATGTTAGCGATATTTTTAGCGTATTAATAGTATATATGCGCAATAATATATCGTAACCAATACTTTTAGTGGTCGGTTTTTCGCTTAGGAATTCGACAGGGTGGTTTTACGGAACGTGAATTATTTGGAATCCTTGTCGATCCCTATTATTAAGTACTACCTTACTTAAAATAAATCAGTTCATTCAGGTATCAATAAATTTAAAAGCCATAGACAAGTCTTAATTGATTTTGAAGATAATCAGTTTCAACAGACTGAGAAAATAAGAACTGTGTTAAAACAATGTACTTATTCTGTATTGAATAAGTGTACTTATTAGAATTATCTCAGCGTTAAGTAAGGGATTATGACACTGAAAATCTGGTTTCGAACTAGAATTTAAAAAAATCCATTCTTCTTTTCTAAGAATTAATTCTTTTCCTATTCATTGGTCTGTATCGTTGTAAATTACTGATTTTACAAATGAGTAGGTTTAGCAGTTCTATACAGCCTTCTAAAGTTTTGACTGTCTATTTCTTGGTCGGAAAGACAAACACCTTGAAAATAAACTGAGTATCGGTTTGTTCTCTAATTAATTTCTTTTCTACTTCATATACATCGAGCTCTGGAATTGACCCACAGAAGAAAAGTGTCAAATATTGTTACGATTTTCAAACGCAAAAACATACACAAAACAAAAAACACCACCAGATGACACCACGATACGGTTTTAAAAAATGTATCTTTTTTTTTTATTTGTCCATGTCTCCAATTTTAAGACAACTGCTTACGTTTATGTATGTTCATTAAAATCAGACTTTTTCCTGACTTTTGTTAGGTGTATATAGGTTCATGAAAATCATACCTGTAAGACATACATTTCATAGATTTAATAAAACATATTACTTTTTTTTTCATTTGCCCATGTCTCCAATTTTACGACATCTTCTTAAGTTTATGCAAGTTCATCAAAATCAGATTTTTTTTCGGACTTTTTTTACGGATATGTAAGTTTACCGAAATCAAACCTGGAAGACATATATTTTAAAAGATTTATGAAAGTTTTTTATTTGTCCACGTCTCCGATTTTACGACACCTTCTCATGTTTATGTAAGCACATCAAAATCAAACTTGTAAAATATATGTTTCCTTGACTCTGTTCTGTGTACATGAAGCTTGAATAACAAACGTCTGACACATCTATATATCCTAGCTTGTGTATAGAAACTACTTTTTATTCGATAACACTTCTCGTAAATTAGGAAGTTTAAATAAGATTTATTTATTGAGATTTTGCTTGGTTTACTTTTCACTCTGCAGGTGATTTCCCTATAGGTACACCGCTTCTTCGACCTTGCTTTAATTACCATTTCGCAACCTTACCTGCGGTATCCTTACCTAACATGCTAAAAATTCCAATGAATTGAACATGCAATAATACATCATCACTACTGTTTCTCAACCGCACGATACATTGTACTGTCGTCTGTAGGCATAATAAACTAATTACATCATTGTGTTAAGACATAAAGACGAAGATCACTAAACAGTTGTTCGATGTTCATATTAAACGACAGTCCATCTTGGCAGATTAATCCAGTTCAAACTTCATTCTAGTCCAATGTTAGTCTGAGAAACTTACCATCGAAACATATTGTAAGCGAATTTATTGTCTTTTAACATTTGTTTTTCAACGTTGAATCAATACGTCTACTGGTTAACTCTGATCGACGTCGTAAATGAAATGAGTTATTCATTATTCAAACATTTTGTTTTATTTTCTGCTCGTCTTCCAAGATGTTTTTATCATCGAAACGTCGTGTTTCAGATACCCAAATAAAATATTTAAGTAAATTCGAATTTTACATTCTGGTGAATGGGTATTCGTACCACAGCTGGGTATTTTCTAAAGGTGTGGCGATACAGCGATACGAGTATCGTATCGTGAAGCTATGATACGATTGTATCGATACATCGTCTGATACGATACGATTCATGTATCTTCACGAACTTTGGCAGGCTTTCAGTAAACATTATAAGTCTTTCGCACAGAAAAAAATCAGAATTTATTATATGCTAAAAATTAATGATTCAATAACGGAAGATGAGTATTGAGTACTACATGTTGTCTTCATTTCTTTTATCAAAAACATTACATATAAAGTAACATAAATTAACAATAACAAAATAGATAGACAGATATTAACGTTTTTATTTTACTTCTCTTGCCAGCTGCCATTTAGTTGATCAAACCTGATAATTTGAAAAGGTACTGTAAAATTTGAAGTACTTAAATAAGACAATGTTAGTAATATAGATAATAACTTACAGACAAAACTGTTAAACTTTGTAACAAACCGTTTCTAAAAGTTCTGTATCTAGATACGTATCGTATCGCGGCACCAATATGTAGCCCACGTACGTATAAGGTATCGTTAAGGGTGTAGCCCACGTACGTATAAGGTATCGTTAAGGTTGAAAATCGAATTCCAATTTTACTAAA
>NW_013670902.1:13398-21100 GCF_000517525.1 Limulus polyphemus | reverse complement strand
TATCTAGATACGTATCGTATCGCGGCACCAATATGTAGCCCACGTACGTATAAGGTATCGTTAAGGTTGAAAATCGAATTCCAATTTTACTAAACGAAAGCTCAGTGTTCTGTATATTTGGAGTGTTAAATTTAACCCTAAATAATTTAAAAAGAGCGAAGCTGTGAATTTAAGTATAACTTCAGACATACAATACTAATTCTTTTCGTACAGACTCTGTTATAGCTTTAATCTATTCAAGTACTAGGGATGCGTATCTCATCACAGTAGTCGATACGATACATATCTAGATATTGGTGCCGCGATACGATACATATCTAGAGGTGCCGCTGGACACACTAAGTTCTTTCAGCTGTTGGTGCGTTACAAATGTGACAATCAGTTCTGTTTCTGTTATTCGGTTGAAAGAACCGAATAAAATCCTTGTGGTGGCGGATGTTCCTGGCTGCCTGCTATACTTGTACCTTGGTGGTCTCTGACTTGGCCATGTAGCCCACGTACGTATAAGGTATCGTTAAGGGATATCTCGAACTCTGGACTCTTTAATCTCCAGCCCGACACGTTAGTCAGTAAGCCATGTCCGACTCAAGACTTCTTTCTGTTGCATTCTTCCTGTCTTCCTTTGGTTTGGTTTGAATTTCGCGCAAAGCTACACGAGGACTATCTGCTCTATCCGTCCCTAATTTAGCAGTGATAGACTAAAGGGAAGATAGCTAGTCAACATCACCCATCTCCAACTCTTGGGCTACTCTTTTACCAACGAATAGTGGGATTGACCGTCACATTATAAAGCCCCCATAGCTGAAAGGGCGAGCATGTTTGGTGACGAGGATTCTAGCCCGCAACCCGCAGATTGCGAGTCGAGCGCCCTAACCACGAGACCATGCCAGGCCTATGTTCCTTTGAATCAAAGCTTTTAAGGATTAATGACCATTAATTATTTTACTTATTTGTGTGATCATTTACGTTAAATTATTATTGAAATATAGCGTAAGTACATCAACAACAATTTCTCCGGTGCGCTCGACAACAACGGGCACAACTTGTTTTGATATCATCAGTTAATGTAGAAAAACTGTATAATACAATTCATTCTACTAATTAGTGTTTTATGAAAATCTAGGAGCAAAAGAAAATTCTACGATGCATTTCAAAATGGCCTGACATATCGTGGTGGTTAGGGCACTCTAGTCGCAATCTGCGGGTAGAGGGATCGAAACCTATCGCAAAACATACTCGTATCTTCAACCATGGGGGTCATTATAACGTGACGGCTAATCCCAATATTCATTTATAAAACGTAGCCCAAGAGTTGGCGGTGGGTGGTGTTAATTAGCTACCTTCCCCTTCGTCTATCACTTCAACATTAGATAAATTAGCTCATATTGCTCTCGTGAAGCTTTTCGCGAAATTCAACAAACAAACAAGTATTTCAAAATAAGAATATTTAAGCCACTTTTTATTTTATATAACGAAATCAAGTAAATTATTCGTAAACGCAAAGAATCTGTATCGTATCATAATTCATAAAAGAATCCTTTTAGAAAAATAGAAACTTAAACCCAGTTCTTATCCAGGTTTTACAGGAATGCAAAAAAAGTGTAAAAGTTAATTAAATGATTAACTTATTTCGTGCATATAATTAAATATTCTATCTTTGAATAATTTAAATGTGGGCTATTAATATCCAGTGGTCAAACGTGTAACAACCGTAAAGTTCTGTGTTTTGAACAAGGAACTTAAGGTGTTGTGGTGTTTTGTTTCTATGTGTAAATTGGAGTAAAGCATGACCAATGACTACTATGTTTAAGTTCATTTACTTAATCAAAGCTTATTTTTCATGCAAATCTGTGATAATTATTTAAAACCTTTACTTAACTGAGATATACAAATCCCCCATTCTTAACCTGATGTTGATCTAATAAAATCGAAACGTTATTAGTTAGATAGTTTTTAAATAAAAGTTTTTAATACCTAAATTCATGGGCGTCCACAGAAATTTTTCCAGGGAGGAGGGTGGGGCAAAGTAGTGTGAAATAATGAATTGAATAAAACAAATTCATATACGTATACTGAACGAATAAAGAAAGAATTATGTTTCTCATTTTCCAGGGGGACCCCCTCTTGCCCCCCTGCGGACGCCCATGCCTACATTAGCCGTTTCTACTATATAAATCCTCGATGTGAAGCAATTTATAAGGCTCGAACCAGTGATTGTCTGATGGGTACGCTGAAACTAAGCCGTATTGTAATGTAGTTGTTGTTTTGTTGTTGTTTTTTTAAGTTAAGCACAAAGCTACACAATGAGCTATCTGTGCTCTGCCCAACACGGGTATCGAAACCCGGTTTCTAGAGTTGTAAGTCCGCAGACATACCGCTGGGGGACCAAAATTGTAATATTTTATTGTATGTGGGATATTTATGTTCAGTAAAACACTTAAGTATCAGTCTTTTCTTACCGCACGTTGAAATAATTGTGCATGCAGCTAATTAGAAGCTGCTCTTCTTATAGGAACAGAAGCGGATCTGTTAACTACGTTCAATGCTTTAGGTCTTTAAGCATAATTTGTAATTTTTATCAACAATAATTTATTCTTGAATCGGTATCTCTGTTAAAGTTATAAATCAGAAAATGTTCGGTGGAGAGAAAATTTCTTAATTTTACCTGTCATAAAACATTAGTATATTATATTTTATTTTCAAATATAAAGATGTAAAATAGTATTTCGACCACACTTCTTGTGTATTTTCTTATTTTCAGATATATATGCTTTAAGAGTAGAGTTAATACAATATCGTTAAATGAAACTCATGATTACACAATTTAACCTGATTTTAATTTCTTTTTTCTGTAAGCTTACATTCAAAGTACTCAACTTCTTTTTTTCGGTGAATCACTAAGTTGTAGTGAAATCCAAATTTTCTAGGTAAATAACGATCAACAGGTGACGCTAGCGTAGTAAAAAAACCCAGGGTAATGTGCCTAAGGCATCAGCCAAACTCCGCCTTATTGGCCTCCAATCTACAAATAAGGAATAGTCCCAAAACTTTCGTTTAATAACTAGTGGAACTTGGGTGACTGTTTACTTAATAATAATGCGCGTGATACTGTATCTAGCGTTGCTAGGGGCAACGGCTTTTGCTCTACCGGTATACAATGAGAAGAACCAGACAAGTTTAGTTCACGAGAGAACTAACCCTGTCGACATAAACCCGACGATTCAAACTCAGGTATTCACCCAAAATGAAAGAAGTCCATCTGTTTCCAACATCATTCCTGAAGAGCAGATTCCAGAACATCAGCCTGGCAGGATCCCTCAAAAGTATGACAAAGATGCTAACGGACTTTTGGATCAGTCCGAATACGAAGGTTGGAGAGCAGCTGAAAATATCATAGTTTTGCCTTTTGAAGCTGTGGATAGAAACGGTAAGTTGAAATTTAAAACTTCACATTTTTTGGTAGAGTTCAAGAATAGTTTAGATCTCGTATCAGATACTCTACCTAAAAAAAAAGAAAGATTATTACAGATCGAAATAATAATAAAAAAGAAGGTGTAGGTACAACATTTTTCTTCAAAGGAAAATAGTCAGAGCGACAGACGATCTCTGTGACTGACAGTCAGGGTTATAAACGTTTTACTGACCACATTTCCCAAGTTTTGTAGGGAAAATATTTTAGTGACTAAATTATCCTACGTTGTTAAAGTATGGTGAGTCTGTAAAAGTAGAACTTTCGATTTGTCTGCAAAATTTTGCTGTTTATCACGTAAGTAACACCACAACAATATGTACAATGATAGTAATAGTATCCATTAAGTATGTCTACAATGATAATAATAGTATCCACTAGGTATATATACAATGATAATAACAGTATCTATTAAGTATGGTGATAGTATCCACTAAGTATGTCTACAATGATAATGATAGTATCCACTAGGTATATATACAATGATAATACTAGTATCTACTAAGTATGGTGATAGTATCCACTAAGTATGTCTACAATGATAATGATAGTATCCATTAAGTATGTCTACAATGATAATAACAGTATCTACTAAGTATGGTGATAGTATCCACTAAGTATGTCTACAATGATAATGACAGTATCCACTAGGTATATATACAATGATAATACTAGTATCTACTAAGTATGATGATAGTATCCACTAAGTATGTCTACAATGATAATGATAGTATCCACTAGGTATATATACAATGATAATAACAGTATCTACTAAGTATGATGATAGTATCCACTAGGTATTTCTACAATGATAATGATAGTATCCACTAGGTATATATACAATGATAATAACAGTATCTACTAAGTATGATGATAGTATCCACTAAGTGCCTGATTCTCTTCTACGGTTTAGCTCATTTGACTGCTTTAGTTTAACCTTGATAAACACATTGATCATGGTCTAGAATAATTAAATTTTTATAATGTTTGAGCTTTTCACGATTAGCAATTAATTCCCACCACGTAGCAAAACGTTAAAAAAGTCTTATGCGCTTTTAGTAATATTCGGTTTAATTCAGAACCAAACTGAACAGTTTGATAGCACAAAGTTTATCTTATCTTTTACGGAAATCACAACAATGAGAGAATTATAAAACATGGTATCCACTAGGCACATGTATCCTTTATTAATGCACCAGGACACGGTTTGGTGGCCCTATTGACCGCGTTTATTTTGACAAAGTATGGTGAATGTGCTTGAATACAAATCTGTATCCTGTCAAATCACTTTGTTATGTTAGATTATTCGACAAATTTTATAACTTTATGGAATCATTATGATAACAGAGCATTGAAGTCAATAACTACCAGTTACGCTATATTGTCACCCAGCAATTATAGGCCTATTAGTCTTACATCAGTCGTTGGAAAAGTTTTAGAAAGTTTGATAAAAGATGCTTTGGAAAGTCTGATAAAAGGTGCTTTGCAAAGTCATTTAACAAAGTTTAGAATTTTATTGATAATCAACACGGTTTCACTAAGGGAAAATCTTGCCTTACCAATTTTTTGACATTCTTTGAAAAGGTTACTGCATATGTAGATGAGAGTAAGGGTGTAGATTTGGTGTATCTGAATTTTCAGAAACCATTTGACAGTATTAAGGTTAACACACTGTTAAGGTTATTTCCACCCAAATTATGCTTATAATTCAAATTATGATAACCCACATGCATTATCTTGCATTTATTATAATTAAACCCATCTGCCATTTCTTCACTTAACTCACTAAATGATCTAAATCATTTTGTAAAGCAGCAGCATCCTCTTCACAGCTAACAACACCCAAGACTTTAATATTCTCAGCAAATTTAAGTAATTTATTGACTATTACTTCATCTATGTCATTGATGTAAATCAAAAAGAGCAAAGATCCTAAGACTGAGCCCGTTAATTTAAGCTATCATTGTATATAGTTAATATTAGCTATATACAGTTCCGTATATAGTATGAAATTACATCATTAGTTTAGTTGCATTAGTTTTGATAATTACTTTTTATCATATTAACGACTGTTGTAATTTTCTTTTCTAAGTATTATTACATTTATTGAATTTTCTACTTTTTTTTTTACAGAAAATTTACGTTTTTATTACTTCCTATCGTGTTTATTGTAGGGGTAGTTAAAGCAAGAGCAGTAAAGTTTTTGGACATATCATATATTGTGTTTAGCATGTTATTTTATTTGTACAACAGTTTAACATTGTTACATTTTCATGGACAGTTCAGGAACTATCTTAGTTTTTATTTACTATATTTTACCTCCATAAACATTAGTTTTCGATTGTACTGTGGAAATAATAAAGCTACAAATTCGACACGCTTTAATTAAGCAGTACCGCTAGACAGTAGGGGGTGGTTTAATGAGTTTTCTTTTTTTAAAAAAAAACGGGCTAGAATGAAATGGTGAAAAACAAACAGGCATGTTATAGTAAATTCACGTTTTCCAAGCAAACGTCTTCTACGACTATAATTCAGGGCGACACCTAGAGTTTCTGTAAAGTAAATTATATTATATTATTTATTGTCACTTTCATTAACAGTAATGGTTATACTATTTAGTTTATCCAATATCATTATTTATTGTTTATTATTATACTTATATCATAACAACTGTTTTGCATTATTAGCTTAACATATATACTTAGGACTAATCTAAAGCTCCTAAACTGGTGGAACCTCGTGAAATATTATTGGAATTACAGTTAAATATATTGTTAACAGCGAGGGTACTTAAATATATTGTTAACAGCGAGGGTACCCAACTTTTGAAACAATGTATTTTGATATTTACAAGTAAAAACGTAAGAAAGGTATATTTAATTAGCTATATTGACTGTCAAGTTGATTTTTACTTTCGCTCTAAGTAGTTAAATTTCTTTGATCAGAAGTTAATATTATTGGTTGAAACTTGCCACTTATAAAACTAAAAAATATATCAAAGTTAATAAAACTTTATAGAAACAAAAAAAGAAACATCAGCTTGATATTTAGTGCAATGACATTTACTTGATATATCAGAACCTAATTTATTGGGAAATTCTCTAACATTTCATATACAAGTTATAAGTACAAACAACTCCAGTGAGTAACAGTTTTTATTAATTCTTATTGGATTTATTTCCATTGTTTAAAGGCAGAAAAGCGTTACGAGTCAAATAATACACCTTACAAGTAATACATCTTACAAGTATTTTCTGTCAAGTAATACATCTTAGGAGTATTTTCTGTCAAATAACATATCTTACAAATAATTTGTATCAAATATATATAAATTATTTCAACTGCTGGGAACAAAAGAAGGCCTAACCGTTTTTGTTTCCAAAATTCATATAGCAAGTAAACTTTAAATATCGTTTACGTAAGTTTTGTTGTACTCATTTAAAACAAAAATATCAAGCCTTTAGTAAGTAAAAATGTTGTAAGATGTTTTGTTTTCTTTACTCTAGATGACGGTTATGTCAATAACATGGAACTCCGGGACTTGTCGTGGTCTTCTCCAAACGAACTAAACGTGCCGCTTCCTGGATACGATGATGACAATTATGTGTTTGACGATATGATGCCAGCAAACGTTTTCCTCATAAATGGTGTATCTGACATGGTGAATACGCCTTTGTTTCCTGAAGGTTATCGTACAGAAGAAAATTATATGGGTGTTGTAGTTCACGCAAAACCTAATGGTGACGTGGTAAACCTATTAAATGTGAATCCGGTAAACAATTTTCCAGATGATGACATTAAAGATGAGTATGAACCAGAAATGCCTAAAGAAGAAGAAAATTTAACTCCCATAGAAATCCAACATCCTCAAAATGAGAAGAAGGCAGAAGAGACCATGGTAAATAAACCAGAAGAGGATGGTTTAATTGAGTCCATAATTGACAAAGAGAGTATTTTTCCTCAGACTAAGGAACCAGAACCTTTAGATTCTCTTGATGAAGAAGTCATCGATGAAGTAAATCCTGCTGAAGAAGGAATATATCAACCAGAAGATGGTGGTTTAACCGATTCCATGGTTAACGAAGAGAATATATTTTCTCTGTCTAAGGAACCAGAACCAATAGATTCTGTTGATGAAGAAATCATCGATGAAATGAATCCCGCTGAAGAGGGAATATATCAACCAGAAGAGGGTGGTTTAATCGATTCTATGGTTGGCAAAGATAGTATATT
>NW_013670902.1:3969-12836 GCF_000517525.1 Limulus polyphemus | reverse complement strand
GTATTTTTCCTGTGTCTAAGGAACCAGAACCAATAGATTCTGTTGATGAAGAAGTCATCGATGAAGTAAATCCTGTTGACGATGAAGTCATAGATGAAGTAAATCCTACTGAAGAAGAAATCTACCAAATAGAAGATGATGGTTTAACCGATTCCATGGTTGACGAAGAGAGTATTTTTCCTGTGTCTAAGGAACCAGAACCAATAGATTCTGTTGATGAAGAAGTCATCGATGAAGTAAATCCTGTTGACGATGAAGTCATAGATGAAGTAAATCCTGCTGAAGAAGAAATCTACCAAATAGAAGATGATGGTTTAACCGATTCCATGGTTGACGAAGAGAGTATTTTTCCTGTGTCTAAGGAACCAGAACCAATAGATTCTGTTGATGAAGAAGTCATCGATGAAATAAATCCCGCTGAAGAGAGAATATATCAACCAGAAGAGGGTGGTTTAATCGATTCTATGGTTGGCAAAGATAGTATATTTCCTCAGTCAGAGGAACCGGAATCTATAGATCCTGTTGATGAAGAAGTCATCGATGAAGTAAATCCTGTTGACGAAGAAGTCATCGATGACGTAAATCCCGATGGCGAAGAAATCATAGATGAAGTAAATCCTGCTGAAGAAGAAATCTACCACATAGAAGATGATGGTTTAACCGATTCCATGGATGACGAAGAGAGTATTTTTTCTCAGTCTAATGAACCAGAACCAATAGATCTTGTTGACGAAGAAGTCATAGATGAAGTGAATCTTCCTGAAGAAGAAATCTACCATCCAGAAGATGATGGTTTAATCAAGCCCATGGTTGACAAAGAGATTATTTTTCTTCAGTCAAAAGAAATGGCACCAGAAGATACTGATGACGAAGAAGTCAGTGATGAAGTAAATCGTGGTGAAGAAAAAGTTCACCGACAAGTAAACGATGAGTTGATCAAGTTCATCGTTGGCAAAAAGAATATTTTTCCTCAAATAAAGGAACCGGTCTCTGTGGACTCTGATGATGAAGAGGTGGTAGATAAAATAAATCCTGTAAAAGAGGGAAGCTATCAACAAAATGTCGGCGATTTGACCAATATCGAGGAACTTCCTTTAGAAAAAGCAGTTGTCATTGAAGAGAAACCAGAGACTGTACCTGAAAGCGTTCCAATACATGATGATATAATCCCCATTAACCCCCTTTCAATCGTTTCGAAGAACATGGAATACAAGAATATGGTGTAAATCATACATAAATCGCTCTGATTTTAACAGTTGTTTTGTACTTGAAACAATTGTTAAAATATTATTTCAATCTTCAGGAGCAAACTTTTTGATATTACCTTTATTGTAACAAAATACACTTGGTAATGTATTACAGTATAAGGAAAACGTTATTCAGGCAGTTATCATCACTAAAATAAAACTTACATGTGCGAAAAACACGATAATTAACTGCAGATTGTTACTTAATACTTATAATTGGTTTATTCTTAATAGGTTTTGTTTTCGTTATGTAATTTTTGTTATGATGTTGTTTCATTTAGCCTTTGTAGATTCTCAGTGAATTAAACTATTACTTTAGCCTTTTTTTATATTTTCAGTTTGTTGTAGAATGAAAATAATATTAGACAGTGATAATTAAACTTCTTTCCGTCCATATTTTGGAACTTGGATATTTTAAATGTCCAAGCAATCCTTGTTGTAAAATAAACACGCGTATTTACCCCTTGTTTTGGTCAGTAGCCTATATGATCACTTAAGCCTAATTATTAATTACTTAACTTTTTCTGTTAGATGCTAATTACTGATTAGCTTATATCGTACGTCTTGGCATCAGCATTTTTAGCAAGAAGACCTAGGATTGAATTTCGGCACTACAAACCCAAAACGTAGGACTTTCCTGAATATGGCAGCAGATTAGCAACCGAAACATAAGATATAAATTAATCAGTATTTAACTAATGAAAACCATGAAACAAATAAAATAAACAGTAAATAACTAGTCCTAACTGTGAAAACGACTATTAATCAATCACTACAACTTTTGTTCAAGTTCTGGACGAAAATACTGGAACACAGTTTTATCTACTGGTTCAAAACCCGTCACCGAACATGCTGTCCCATTCACCCGTGAGAGTGTTATAATGTGTCTGTCAATACCACTTTTCCAAAAATAGGTGGTGGGTGGTGTTCACTAGCTCCCTTCCTACTAGTCTATAACTGTTAAATTTGGAGTGGCTAATGCAAATCTCGCCCCCCAGTGGCACAGCGGTATGTCTGCGAACTTACAGCGCTAGAAACCGGGTTTCGATATCCGTGGAGGGCAGAGCACAGATAGCCCATTGTGTAGTTTTGTGCTTAACTTCCAACAAACAAAAATCCAAATCTCAATAAACAGAAACAAACTTACACCCTCTCGTGTTAGGTAAAAAGCGGACTAGCATTAGGCTACGAAGACTGGCCCCAAAAGGAACTACTATAAATGGATTGAAATAGTTGAAAGTAAATGTAATAATTCTTACGTTATCCAATTTTCAGTCATTTTTACGCAACGTGCTAAAAATTACAGCCACTTGCTTTTGACAAAAGTTGTCGCTGTAACAATAGCGTATTGCAGTGTTTTCCAAACTATAAATAGCAGCGCCCCCTAACTGACGCATTGTACCCTTAGTACCCTCGGATATCCACTTTATGTGGAACAAGTTGAGTATTTGAGGTGTGTAGCTACTTTGGAAGTCCACGAGGACTTTACATATTGCTCTACTTTTGTCCGAAAGTCATCATAGGTCAGTTTATTTATATTTTTTCTTTACTCACATCACACAAATTGTGCAATAATGGAGTTTGTAGAATTTTTAGAAGCTTATAAAAAAATTTTAAAAAAATATCAGAATTTGTTTTCTTTAGTTTTTTAATTATTTTTTCTCGGAATTTTTTTTTAATTTTTCTACTATCATGAACTGCTTTTTACTTAGTATCTTTTCCACTCCCGGATCTCGGAAAATGCGTTGTGATTTTTGTTGTGTTCTTTACAACTCACTTTTGGTATTTGTAATAACTCTGTCGTATTACTACTTGTAATTTTTGTTGTGTTCTTTACATCTCACTTTTGGTATTTGTAATAACTCTGTCGTATTACTACTTGTAATTTTTGTTGTGTTCTTTACATCTCACTTTCCGTATTTGTAATAACTCTGTCGTATTACTACTTGTAATTTTTGTTGTGTTCTTTACATCTCACTTTTCGTATTTGTAATAACGCTGTCGTATTACTACTTGTAATTTTTGTTGTGTTCTTTACATCTCACTTTTCGTATTTGTAATAACTCTGTCGTATTACTACTTGTAATTTTTGTTGTGTTCTTTACATCTCACTTTTGGTATTTGTAATAACTCTCTCGTATTACTACTTGTAATTTTTGTTGTGTTCTTTACATCTCACTTTTGGTATTTGTAATAACTCTGTCGTATTACTACTTGTAATTTTTGTTGTGTTCTTTACATCTCACTTTTCGTATTTGTAATAACTCTGTCGTATTACCTGTGAACGTCACGAAACTTAACAACATTGCACTACACACTTACGTTTCGTTTAGAATTTCGCGCAAAGCTATCTGCGCTAGTCGTCCCTAATTTAGCAGTGAAAGACTAGAGGAAAGGCAGATTGTCATCACCACCCACCGCCAACTCCTTTACCAACGAATAACGGGATTGACCATTAGATTATAAAAACCCCACGGCTGAAAAGACGAACATGTTTGGTGGGACGGAGATTCGAACTCGCGACTCTCAGATTGCGAGTTAAGCGCCCTAACCACCTGGCCATTAGATTCAATGGACTCTAAAGGGCAGTGATATCACGTGACGTATCATTGTGCGCCACACTGTGAAATGAGTCTAGGAAATTTCATACTCTTCCCGAGTTGCTGTATTCTTTAGCTCCAGAATAATAGATTACTTTCGAATGTGACGGTCAACCTCACTCTTCTTTGACAAAAGAGTAGCCCAAGAGTTGGCGGTGGGTGATATTGATTAACTGCCTTCTTTCTAATCTATCATTTTAAAATTAATGACGAGTAGCGCAGATAGTCCCCTAGTAGCTTTGCGTGAAATTGTAAAAAAAAAGACTCTGGAAGCCACATCCATATATGCCAGGTTAAGCTGTTCGAAATGACGTCACACTCGAAGAAGATCCAGTACAATGTATATTACTGTGCTCCCACCTATCGTAACTGAATCTTCGAAAGATGCAAAGTTGAGTACCGTTTCGCACTGTTCACCGTTGTGCGTGTGCAGAGATATCACGAATACAAAGTGTAGGATGTATACAAGATCTCCCACGTTAAATCATAATTAATGAAACGCGAAAACACAAACATTTTTATAATATATGGGTTGGGTACATTGTTAAAACGATTTTGGACTCTCACCATGTCGTTGCAGTATATACTGTTACGTCTATTTGACGATTGAGCATCTTGACAATAGATATGAAACGTATTTTAACTTTCAAAAAGCTCCATCGTAAGGCTGTCATGTTCCAAGCAAACCCTCTCTTCTCTGTATGCGTTTCATAATCTATCTAGCACACCAGATCGACGGTTCCCAGCACTAATTTCAACAGATTTATCGCACAAGAATCCATAATTGCTTCGTCTAGTGACTTGACAGGTATAGCTTCGTATGTAATAACATGAATACCCATTTCATTCTCCAGCCGCTTCAATTATGCGATGGTTCAACGGATATGTCGGAGAATCAACTCGTGTACAAGTAACTTCTGTCGCTTTTCCAGAAAGAAATTCTTTTTCACTGTGTAGCGTACTGTTACCAAAACGTGGACAACTTTTGCAAACGACTTTTATGTTCGTAGATTCTAACCTTTTACAATACATTGTACTTTCCTTACCACGACTGGTTGCAGGTTTCTTTCTGGATGACACTGCCGCCATAAGTTGATCCATATTCCTTCGCTTTCCAATGATATTAGGAACAAGGGATATTCCCGTCTTGGAAATTATAAATCCTGATCTCAACATATCTTTATGATCTGAATGTATAAATATCTTTTGTCGTGAAAAGCTATTATATGTTCTTCTCAGAAGCGATCAAGCTTCGGTGGCATCACACTACATATGTGACACCAAACAATGTCAAAGTGTAGTATTGATACATTCTGTTCCACCGTGACTTTGTGTGATCTGTGGTTGTCACGTGACTCGGTAATTCGTATAATCAAAATCGTTTTAATGTAACGTACTCCGCCCTATATGTATGTCTTCGTAAGTTAACAGTATTCTCCTAATGACAAGTAGGTCTTTTGAAAGAGCTTGTGTTTTTTTTAAACCGAAACAAATGTTTTAACACGGATATTCGTTACGTTTAACAAAGTATTCTTGCTAGAACTCACGCTCTTATTGAAAGGTTAAACAGTGTGGCTTAATAAAAAAGACGAGATCCATCAGGGACAAGCCCAGCTACTTGGACATTTCCATAATTCAGCTATAATGTTTAATACTAACAATAAAATTACTTTTTAAAGATAGTCAAATTGTCTTCACAAAGCGAAACAGAAGTGAAAGTCATCAAAGTACGATGGTATTAAATAAAGTCATTCTTATAAAAACGTGGTATAATTTAAACATTTAAAAGAACATCTCAGCATCAAATACTGGGTTGAGATTTTTAACATCTGCGTGTAATTGAGAAAACCAAGAAAATATAAAAGCTTGACTTAATACGCTACCACCAGAGGACACCATATACGTATTTCTGTTTTCAAAACAATATCAAGAAAATAAGTAAATATTCCTTGGATCTGTAACTGTGATATATAGAACACCGTACGTCTTTCAAATTAGTAATACGAATATATATATTCGAATTTACATGCAGAAAACTAATCTGGTTATTTACTTTCAACTTTGTACATAATTTTATAGTTTGGTTTGGTTTGAATTTCGCGCAAAGCTACACGAGGGCTATCTGCGCTAGCCGTCCCTAATTTAGCAGTGTAAGACTAGAGGGAAGGCAGCTAGTCATCACCACCCACCGCCAACTCTTGGGCTACTCTTTTACCAACGGATTGACCGTCACATTATAACGCACCCACGGCTGAAAGGGCGAGCATGTTTGGTGCGACAGGGATTCGAACCCGCAACCCTCAGATTGCGAGTCGAGCGCCCTAACCCCCTGGCCATGCCGGGCCTTATTATTTTATAGAAAGATGCTGAAAAAAGTACTTTTGTTCTTTGTGCAAAGCTATGGTTTTTAAGTCGAACTGATAGAGAGTTGTTTAAAATTAATGATGACAAAGAAGACGGATAATTTATTTATTTCTGATGGGGAAACCATACGACAGAGTTTTTACTTGTGTTCACTGAAACAGTTCAATCAATACATTTTGGGTTAAAACAAAAGAATCAGAAGAAAAAAATAATGTCGAACATCTTATGACTTTTAAAATACAAACTAGTTAAATAAATTAAAACAGCATTTGTGCTTATGTAGACAATTAAAAGGAGTATAAAGTTAAAATAAATGCACAATAAATAATTTAATAAAAACACGATCCAGTCCTAAAAAGACTCTATATGTTTATGCGTTCTACACCACCATCCTCAGGACTAAAACTTAAAATTAAAGTTTGATCATTCATATTTTGCATTCTTACAGCGCCATCTCATGTTGTAGACTGAAATAATGTTAAACTGATAAATCAGGTTGAAGTGGATGTGTAACTAAATATCAGAGAAATAATTATATATTGTGTTGAAGAAAGAGGTTGGTCCAGAATTTAGAACGAACAGAGTAATGTACACATGTTTTATAAACTCTCTGATATATTATAGTATAGATGGCGCTAAAATTATGCAAAATATTGATGTAGTTACATAAGTCTAATGATTTTTAATCAATCTTTGTTTCATAATCTATTATTGATAGATAATCGAGGACGTTTACTTTATTTCAAAGAGTTTGTAGATGCTGGGATTGTACGAGTTCGAGATTTATTATATGAGATGGTTCCACGGTTTTTACGGAAGGGGGCCAATGTTTATTTGTGCAAGGAAGATAAGTTTCTCTTAGTCCGAGTATTATTATTTCCCATTTGGAGATCCTAAATTCTGCTCTTCCTGAGGGTTTGATTCTCTCCAAGCTACCAATATTTGGCTCTTCCCATAGAGTTATATTATCTCTTTATAAGCCTTCTGGTGACGGTTCTTTCTGTTTTGAGGAGTTGTCTATGAAGTATATCTTTCGTATGTTACATGTTCGTATGCAACCTTCTGTAGCACATAATCTTTGGAGCTCTGTGGTATTACCTACTGAATGTTAAAAATATTGGAAGTCTTCTTTTGATCCTTTCCTTGGGTTTAAGTTATGTGAGTTAGATTTATTTACTCTGGCATCATGCAGGTACAACAGATGTGAAATCGGTTCATGCGGACCAACATCCAACTGGTTATTGTCTTCCTTTTGTGAATACCATTAGAATTGATCACCCGTTTATTCTTTCAGTGGGTTTGGGTTCAGCAACTGTGGAAGTTTGTTTTGTAGTTTAATTTCTACTATGGTGGGTCATGTTCTTACAGATCGTGAAAATCCCTATGTGCTTTGGTGAGTTCTCTTACTGGTATATGTAATGCTTATACTCAGTTGTGTCGTACTTTTAGTTCCTTGGCTAAGTGGTCTATTTTTCATGTGCGGACGGTACTTTTGGCGAAAAATCAATTTATTTATTTGTCATGTTATTTTAAAGCGCGGTTAAAATTTTTTTTTACATTTGTAGGTTTTCTCACAAAACTCATTTGGATGTTGTTTTTTATATATTTTTTTTTGTAGTTTACAGTTGGTAAGTTGTTGTAGCCGGGTTCTCAGGGTTATATCCTTGTACCAAGTTTTACTGAAGAGTTGTGAGGTGTTTTGTTGATCCACTTTTGGGTTTTGTTTTAGTTCTATGTTTAGGAGTTTGTCACATTTTGTTTTGTGTGTGTAATTTCCTATGTTTTTTTTATCTGTTTTGAGGGGTTGTTCTGATGGGTTTCTTGTTTCTTTGTTATTGTTGTTGTTTTTCTTGTGGGTGTATGCGTGTATTGTAAGTTCTCCTGTGTATTATATTTGCATGTTTTTATGTACTGTTTCTGTGTCAATTTCCCCAATATGAGGGAGGGTTTATAAAGTAAAAAATCCGAAACATGTAGTTGTTTTATTAGAGTTGTTCCCTGTTTTTAAAGCATTATTTATTGTACAGTTGTTTTACTTTTGTACTCCTTTTAATCGTATACATCCTAGCTCTGTAAACATTATATTCTTCACAGTTGCCTGATTGTCATAGTAAAGTGGGACAACGTCGGATTCCTTGTGATGGTCACTATTTGCCCAGAACAACAACTGATCAGTGTATATAGTTCAACTATACAGGTGATTGTTTTCTTTACCAATCATCTACAGTCTTTTTATTGCTGAAATTAGAAAATAGTGGTAAATATGTAACAAGTAAAAACATCTTACCTGTTAGTATAAGAAATAAAATAGTAAAAAGTTCTTTAATGTATTTTTTTGGCTTATTGTTCTTTACTTTCTTTTACTTACCAATCACCCCCACCCGGAGAGTCAGCCATAAGCTTAAGGGCTTATAACGCTAAAATTCGGGATTCGTTCCCTGCGATGAGCCAATTCTGAAGCTTTGCGCTTCAAGAAAACAGTCTTTGGACTTTATTCGTATGACTATACATAAGTGATTAAGTCTACATTAAATTTGCTAAACGAAAAATTATAAAGAGTTACGAAACTAATTGTGAAAGGCAGGAAGCATTATTTGTTTTAGAATTTTCAGGCTAAGCTACACTAAGGACTAACAGGACATAACTGTCCCTAATT
>NW_013670902.1:0-3251 GCF_000517525.1 Limulus polyphemus | reverse complement strand
TTTTAATGCACATTAACTATAATATATAGAAGTGTTATTATTTTATGGTTGTATGTTTTTTTTTAATGGACATTAACTATACTTCAAGTTTCAAAGTTGTTGATTCTTAACTTGCTTTTTCTTAGTCTTATAAAATCTTTTAGTATGCAAATATCATACAGAGCAAGTATATATATATATATATATTGAGATTTGAATCAGATATCCAACATACTGTATTTAGTTGTCAAACAAACTGTCTTCATTTGTCTTTTAATCTTACATTTGAGGTATTGAAAGTTTGATTAGTTGTCCAACAGCCTGTCTTAATTTGTCTTTCAGTCTTCTATCTGTAGTATTCGGTTTATACCGATACTAGATATAATGTGTTCATTCGTCTTACCTTCTACAACTAATTCAGAGAAAAGGAAACTAAGATGCTACTGCTGTATAAGTTACACCTTTTTTAAACAACGTGCATTGTTGTTGTGTGTGTGTTTTTTTTTTCGAGAACACACACCTAGATACCAGTTTGTATTGGTTTAGTGTCGTAATGATGGAATTTCCAGTATGACTTGATGTTTTACACACACAAACCCACAGTATTTTCCCGGAACGTATCTGAAAAAGCTGTTTTACCCCAGGGAAGTCAATCAAGAGTCCCTCTATGATCAATACCAAGTAAGGATTTCGCTTACAGTAGACAAATATAACACTTTTAGCTACACGTATAAAGATGATGCAGGTGGAGTGTGGACGTAATGGTGGTGGTGGTTTTACACTTCACACTTATCTAACCCATTAGAAATTTTTGTTTCAACCAGTGTTGAAAAGATTTTTTCAGAAAAAATAATAAAAACTAGTAATATCTGCATCAGCTGGTATACTATTTTGATAAAGAAACAGGGTGTCTATAGGAACATATTGTCGTGTTTCCTAACAAAAATATCTTTAAAAATTATTAATGACAAAAGCCTATATTAAATAGCAATTACTTGATGTTTGAAGCAAAAAGTTTGGGTTTTACCACAATCACGTGATTGGTGAATGTCGGATTTATGATTATCATTTTTGTGAGTTCTTGCTCGTGCAAGTCTGCGCAATTTTTGTATTCAACCTACTAAAATCTCCGTTGTTTGAGGTTACGCATGCACTATAAGAGTGACGGTCAAATCCCACTTTTCGGTCAAGAATTGTCGATGGATGCGATTGACTAATTGCCTTCCGTCTAGTCTGTAAATTCATAATTAGAAACGACAGGTAGGCCTTGTGTGGCTTTGGGTCAAAGTTCTAAAACAAACAAACCTGTTAAAACTATAATACAAAACAAATCTGAAGATCAAAAATCAGAGTAAAGGCAATAAGCTTTTTTTATGCTATCGTTGATACACAATCTGTTTTGATAATATAATTATTATGTATTGTGACGTCCTTGCCCCTGTGACACAAACAACGAATTTTGAAATAATTATTAAGTCAAACCTATTTTATAGAAATGTCACAATCCATTGTAAGTTATATGATCATCCGTACTGCTTGGATCATTTCACGAAATGGGGGTGTCAATTTCGTAGCTCTTCAGACGTCTAAACATTCTGTAAAAATATTATTACGACAGCGGAAGTCACGCGACGCTGGGAGCATGCGTGCTGGAGTTTCTAGAAGGATCGTGAATTTTTCTGGCGACTCTAGTTTGTTCGAGGCGACCTCTTTTTTCTAGTATATAAGCCTGGCAAACAAAGCCAGCGAGATGGCGAGGAGGATTGAGGATAGGATGACGGACAATCACAATCATATCACGATACGGACGAACGATTCACTCTCTCGCTAGCTATCTACCCTGATCTCGTACCCTACTCCGCCGTTAATCATCGACGGACTACCACTCGACTTCTCGCCGCGGGACACGGCTAACTTCATCCGCCACTACAAACCTCAAGACCGAGTACAGCATAATGACGGAAATGAATGCTTCTTCGAATAGAAATTATACGCAAGATTGTGCTTTACATTTTAAATATTGCCTTTTTTTTTGTATTAGCCTAAAACTGACACAGTGTGTCATCGTATCTTAGTTTATCTCCTCTTTTAAAAAACATCCATTGTACAACGTTTTTTGTGCGGATTAGTTTCCTCGCGTTTTAGCATATAAGTATGATTGAGAAGTCCATCTGTGAAGCCAATATATTTTCTTCTTTCCGGGCCCGGCATGGCCAGGTGGTTAGGGCGCTCGACTCGCAATCTGCGGGTTCGAATCCCCGTCCCACCAAACATGCTCGCCCTTTCAGCCGTGGGGGCGTTATATTGTGACGGTCAATCCCACTATTCGTTGGTAAAAGAGTAGCCCAAGAGTCGGCGGTGGGTGGTGATGCCTTCCCTCTAGTCTTACACTGCTAACTTAGGAACGAGTGGTGCAGATAGCCCTCGTATAGATTTGCACGAAATTCAAAACAAACAAATCTTCTTTCCAGTTCTTTAAATGTTTCAGAAATTAATCAGTTTTTGACATTATTTAATTCCTTGTGTATTTACTGAGTGCACGACTTTATTAAGATGTTGTTGTTTTTTAACAGCAGTCTTAATTTAGGATACGAAAAATTCTAACTCATACAGATTATCTATATGCTACTAAAACTCTGAGATTGTTTGTTTGTGGGCTTGTCTGTATTCCAATACAGCAAAAAACGGCGCACAATACCACCATATTTGTAATGAAATGAGAACAGAAACAGAATAAAACAAGTTTCGTTAAAATCGGGTCACGGGTTACTGAGTTAGCCCCATTTTTCGGGTCATTAATTAAATACAACACAAATGGCGCACAATAGCGCCATATTGCAATGAAATGATAATAGAACAGAATGAAACCAGTTTCGTTAAAATCGCGCCATGGGTTACCGAGTTAGCCCCGTTTTTTGGGGTCATTAATTAAATAAAGCAAAATCGGCACACAATAGCGCATTATTTGTAATGAAATGAGAATAGAAACAGTATGAAACAAGTATCATTAAAATTGGGCCACGGGTTACCGAGTTAGCCCCGTTTTTCGGGTCACTTTTATGAAAATGTCTAGATTAATTTAGGTACACTAGATGGCGCCACATATTGGTTTATCTATATCTATTTGTTTTCCACCTGATGAATCACTTTGAAATATCTTCTATACAACAATATATGCACTACAGAAATTAAATGATGAGATGAAAATGTGTTATAAAGGCGTGTAGAAAGAACAACAATAAAATGGACCTACAATATTATTGACTATTTGC
>NW_013670901.1:70591-72421 GCF_000517525.1 Limulus polyphemus | reverse complement strand
AATAACCTTGTTTAGTAACAACTAGTAGTTATAAAAACTTTGTTTAGTAACAACTAGTAGTTATAATAACCTTGTTTAGTAACAACTAGTAGATATAATAACCTTGTTTAGTGAAAACTAGTAGTTATAATAACCTTGTTTAGTAACAACTAGTAGTTATAATAACTTTGTTTAGTGACGACTAGTAGTTATAATAACTTTGTTTAGTAACAGTTAGTAGTTATAATAACCTTGTTTAGTAACAACTAGTAAATATAATAACCTTGTTTAGTAAAAACTAGTAGTTATAATAACCTTGTTTAGTAACAACTAGTAGTTATAATAACCTTGTTTAGTAACAACTAGTAGTTATAATAACCTTGTTTAGTAACAACTAGTAGTTATAATAACCTTGTTTAGTAACAGTTAGTAGTTATAATAACACTGTTTAGTAACAGTTAGTAGTTATAATAACACTGTTTAGTAACAACTAGTAGTTATAATAACCTTGTTTAGTAACAACTAGTAGTTATAATAACCTTGTTTAGTGACAACTAGTAGTTATAATAACCTTGTTTAGTGACAACTAGTTTCTGCCAATGGCTAGGTAGAATGACGACGGTTTATTGGTTGCATTGCTTCGACATTTGATGTCGTAACGTTACTACGTGCAAAAAGAAAAAGAAAGAAATAAAGAAAAAGAGAGAGAGAGAAAGCCAGCAACAGTGTAACAGGAAGTTGTAAGACTGTTTAATATATGTGTGTGTGTGTGTGTAAGTTTCATTATCAACAACATAAAACATGAACAATTATATATTAGTCGATCACTTCAGAAATGCTACTGACAAAAACTTGGCCTTCAAAGAAACGATAATACAATGTAATATTTGCCCCAGGAAATATTGTAGTAGTTCTCGTTTGTGTCGCCCCCACCCAGTGGCTCAGCGGTAAATCTGAAGGCTTATAAAGCTAAAATCCGGTTTTCGATACCTGTGGTGGACACAGAATAGATACCCTTTAGTGTAGCTTTGTGTTTTAATAATAAAAGCAATCATCGTTTGTGTCACGTGGCAGCACCATGGATCATGCTTGATTCTTAGCTCCTGACAAAAATACGGTGATTTAATTGTATGTTTGTTTTATTTGGAGCACAAAGCTACACATTGGGCAATCTATGTTCTGCCCACTACAGGTATCGAATCCCGGTTTCTAGCGTTGTAAGTCCGCAAACATACCGGCTGTGCCAATAGGGGCTGTTGATTTAATAATAATTAACATCGTTTATATTAGTTTAAAACGAATTACGATACAAATTCTGATAACAATAATTAGTGATTTATAAACAATAGATTTCACACCAATTATTATGAATTCTAATAACAATAATCAGTTATTTTTAAACAATAGATTTAAAACCAATTATTATTAATTCTAATAACAATAATCAGTTATTTTTAAACAATAGATTTAAAACCAATTATTATTAATTCTAATAACAATAATCAGTGATTTTTAAACAATAGATTTCAAACCAATTATTATGAATTCTAATAACAATAATCAGTGATTTTTAAACAATAGATTTCAAACCAGTTATTATCAATTCTAATAACAATAATCAGTGATTTTTAAACAATAGATTTCAAACCAGTTATTATGAATTCTAATAGCAATAATCAGTGATTTTTAAACAATAGATTTCAAACCAATTATTATTAATTCTAATAACAATAATCAGTGATTTTTAAACAATAGATCTAAAACCAATTATTATGAATTCTAATAACAATAATCAGTGATTTTTAAACAATAGATCTAAAACCAATTATTATGAATTCTAATAACAATAAT
>NW_013670901.1:67984-69760 GCF_000517525.1 Limulus polyphemus | reverse complement strand
ACATTTTTGGTTCGTGTTTTACCTCTGGAAACTTTCTTTATAACAATAATCAGTTATTTCTAAACAATAGATTTAAAACCAATTATTATAAATAGTTATAGTTTGTGAACTTAATTTTCTGATTTACTCAAACGTTCACATAATTAGTACTTCGTTATCAGCCAAAGAAGTGTTCAAGTTTGTTCTTTATCATCTTAAACTTTCATTTACTTACCTTTAAATTTACAATAAAACGGAACAAAACGTCGGAAGTCTTGATATTGGTTTGTTTGTTTCTTCCGAATTTCGCGCAAGGCCACACGCTAGCCCTCCCTAATTCAGCACTAGAAGGAGGGCAGCTAGTCATCACCACCCACCGCCAACTCTTGAGCTACTCTTTTACCAACGAATACTGGGATTGACCGTCACATTATAATGCCCCCACGGCTGAAAGGGCGAGCGTGTTTGGTGGGACGAAGATTCAAACTCGCGATCTGCAGATTGCGAGTCGAGCGCTCTAACCACCTGGCCATGCCGGGGCCTTGTGTGTCAGAAGTAAGACTGTTGAAGATAAACAATGTGTCCAAATTATTTTCTCCAATATCAAGACTTCTACAGTTTTTTTTTTCCATTTGCTGTTGTTGTTGCTCTTCTTTGACTACTGCACACAATATTGTGTTATTTATGATGAAATTAGTAAACGGTTAAAATCCTTCATTTATCGTGTATCAAGACGTGAGCTACGTGTCTCTGCCACGTGACACAAACAAAAACAATAATATAAGATCAAGAATTCTCCTTTTGCCCACGCCAGACTGCTTCGTGCCTTTTGTTATAAATCAGTCAACGTGAAAGTGACGTGTGTGATTGACCAGGTTATATTAATACGTACAATGATGGGAATGCGTAGGCAAACCCTCACTTTTTGGTGACGTTGAGACAGACTGGCTTAGGAAAATATATATCCTATATAAATTAGAACTAGGACGTAGTTTGTACGTCATTTCTGACATATTTTATAATGTATGAGTAAATACGATGTCTAAAGTTCTACCAAAAAATTTCTTACTTTAAATACTACTTCGAGTTATCATATTATCCAAAAACATTCGGTCAGAAGAGTATAGATCTGTCAACATCCAGCAGAAAAAAATAATTTATATCGTTTTTAATTGTTTGATTTTCATAGATTATATTCAAGGCTAGCTAATTTTTTGGAAAAGTTTTTTTCTTTTCCCCCTAAAAAATTACCTCGTCTTTTACTCTGTTGTATATCAGTAAAACTTCTAATGCTAGTAACTGTTTCCAAAATTCCAAACTAAAAAACAACAACAACAAACTTTTAATAGTTTAAAGTTGTAAGTAAATCCTTTTTATCGTTCCATCAATTACGGTTTCAATATTTACTGAGCGAACCAGATAAACCAGAATTTACTCCGTGTAAGAGAACTGATTTTCTTATCAGTATTTAAATATTCGCGAGAAATGGTTCGATTTTGGCGTGTCTGATGAGTTAGTGCTAAGATGAATAAAATAATACATTCTTCACGAGCATGCGTCACTTGATATAGGCACCGACGATTATCTCTTGGGAGTTATAAACGTGTAGTAGAATTAATAACTGTAGAATTCCGAGAAAACATGTATGTTTTTGTTTTTTACCTGGACAACTTAGACCATATTACTTTGTCTTCAATATTAGACTGACCGGAACTGGTTTTAATCTCAGCAACTTGAAAAAAAAAAGGAACAGAATTATGAATATTCCCTAAGGTTATTAGAATTCATAATAATTGG
>NW_013670901.1:57518-67199 GCF_000517525.1 Limulus polyphemus | reverse complement strand
AAGAAAGTTTCCAGAGGTAAAACACGAACCAAAAATTTAAGCTCTATCGTATGGTTATAAAGAAAGTTTCCAGAGGTAAAACACGAACCAAAAATTTAAGCTCTATCGTATGGTTATAAAGAAAGTTTCCAGAGGTAAAACACGAACCAAAAATGTAAGCTCTATCGTAAGGTTATAAAGAAAGTTTCCAGAGGTAAAACACGAACCAAAAATGTAAGTTCTATCGTATGGTTATAAAGAAGGTTTCCAGAGGTAAAACACGAACCAAAAATGTAAGCTCTATCGTAAGGTTATAAAGAAAGTTTCCAGAGGTAAAACACGAACCAAAAATGTAAACTGTATCGTATTATCAAGTTTTTAGGGGTCAGTTTTTACTAATAGAAATACTAGTCATTAATTAAAGACGTTGACCCAAAATGACATGTCAACACGTTTCTTTATTTGTAGTTTTGTCACCTACACAATACACGTTCCTCATAAAATTGTTTGTTTTGTAATTAAGCACAAAGCTACACAATGGGCCATCTGTGCTCTACCCACCACGGATATCGAAACCCGAATTCTAGCGTTGTAAGTCCGCAGACATACCGCTGTGCCACTAGGGGGCACCTCATAAAATACACCGCTGAGAAAAATACGGCTACCAAGTAAAGAAGGTGAGAATAATGGACAAAAGTTTGATACCTAACCTGACTGAAGGTTAAAGGTGTGGTCAAGGGCGCCTGCAGAAAAATAAATATGAGGGGTCAAGTAACTCAAGTTTGAAAAAATTATGAAATCGAAATACAAATACTGTATGATTTTACAATAACATAGAAGAATGATTCTATGTTATTGTAGAATCATTCTTCTATGTTATTGTAGAATCATTCTTCTATGTTATTGTAGAATCATTCTTCTATGTTATTGTAAAATCATTCTTCTATGTTATTGTAAAGAATGATTCTACAATAACATAGAAGAATGATTCTACAATAGCATAGAAGAATGATTTACAATAACATAGAAGAATGATTTTACAATAACATAGAAGAATGATTTACAATAACATAGAAGAATGATTCTACAATAACATAGAAGAATGATTTACAATAACATAGAAGAATGATTTTACAATAACATAGAAGAATGATTTACAATAACATAGAAGAATGATTTTACAATAACATAGAAGAATGATTTACAATAACATAGAAGAATGATTCTACAATAACATAGAAGAATGATTCTACAATAACATAGAAGAATGATTTACAATAACATAGAAGAATGATTTCACATATCTAGTCATTTTTATTCTTTTTGAAAATCGGGGTGGGTGGGGGTTTCCTTGCCCCTTCCTACAATATTTAAAAACAGAAGAAAACCTACTTTGAAAAACTGATTATAGAACGAAGTTATTAAACGATCACGTAGATAGTTAGACATAATTCTGAACCCATTTCTGAGAAATACAAAACATCGTGCGAAAAGACAAAGCAGGTGTAACTTCGAAGTATATATTTCAATGCATTGAAGAATTAAAATACACGTACTTAATCTGCCATAATCAGTTGATCCACATTCATCTGTGTCTTGGAAGTTCTAAAGCCCCGATCTGAGATTATGTATATTTTGTTGCATACTCTTCCCAATCAGTTCTAACTGGCATCACACTATCTATAAAACGCTAAACGATATTATAACGTAGTTCTGATACATTCCGTTCCATTGTGATTATATATCGTAAGTGGTTGTCACGTGATTTGACGACTTCCATATTCATAATCGTTTCAATATAACGTACTCAACCTTCTATATATTTTCTGCCCCGTTTATAATTCGTGGATCTATTGTAAAATCTGTTTTAGTTTTCTATATAAAACAAGAGGGAATCCTTAACAGCCGCGGCACTTGAATTTCTTTTAGGCAGGATTAAAATAAATTAATTTATGAGACCTTTTTTCCCAATTTTAATTGCTATTTTTTGTACGCTAACAATACTAAACGTGGGGCGCGCGTATATCCTTAAATTGAAATTATTTTAGGCAGGATTAGAGTAATTTAATCTATGGGACCTTGGGTATGGTCAAATACATCAATCGAAAAAGTTTGACCTCCTGAGTCCAAAACTGTAATTATATCGCAAATCGGTCAAGAGATGACGGAGCTATGAGCTAAAAGTTTGTACTAAAAAAAAAACTACTGAGCCGTTAATAAGTACGAACTGCGTAAGATACAAACTTGTTGTATATTAGGAGTGACATATCCTAAAAGTAAAATTTGAAGTATAAACGAAAAGATATATATATATCTTATACAACCAGTGAATTGTGTATAATAAAACTGATATATTAATATTTCTTACATTCCAATACACCTCTTCGTATATACACACACACACACCAATCACTAACGAAAACAAACAACCGTGATAATTTAGATATTGTATAGTCATGCGGTGATTTAAACTTGCTTCTCAAGTTAATAAACAATACTCATTAATTCATCTTATCAATAAACAACAAGAAACAGAAAATGAAGAAGAACGAGACATGATATTTAAAGCAGAATTAAGCACAAAAATAAATCTGATTATAAGAAATTACAACAAGTTCGAAGAAATACTGAAGGAAGTCAAGCACAAAAATAAATCTGATTATAAGAAATTACAACAAGTTCGAAGAAATACTGAAGAAAGTCAAGCACAAAAATAAATCTGATTATAAGAAATTACAACAAGTTCGAAGAAATACTGAAGGAAGTCAGAATCTTCAGGAAGGCTGTAATGACAAAACTGAAGAAGTACAAAACAGGTGAAACCTTCGCCACAATATTAACTACAATGATGTTAAAGGAATTAACACTGTTACCTTGATAGATTTCGTTGGCAAATTAAAAATACCTTGAGAGGGTAAGCTTGACAGAACTAATTTCCAAATATTATTTTTAAAATAATAAGATAGGTAAGTACGACACTCTGATCAATTATTCGTTAATCGAAACCCCATTAGTCAACTGCTGTAAATATTTATCAAAACCTTATATCATTTTTATTATTTTAAAACGAACTACAAACACGAGACTTTCAAGTTACAGAAATTTAAAAAAGTCAAAGTAACAATAAGAATATTCTCCGAATTGTTATACTCACAAGAATTACTTCGACAACGCTGTCAACAGTTTTCGTTAGATTAAAGAATATTCTACGAATAGTTATACTAACAAGAATTACTTTGACAACGCTGTCAACAGTTTTCGTTAGATTAAAGGATATACTACGAACAGTTATACTCACAAGAATTACTTCGACAACGCTGTCAACAGTTTTCGTTAGATTAAAGGACAACGGATTTTTTAACTAGTGAGTATTTTCTAAGACTTTCACCCAGAGAATCTTGACTAGTGACTAACTAGGAACTTTGACATTTACAGGAAGATGACATATTAACTCTCACTACTAGATGGCGCAAGCCACGTTTAGGAAAATTATTATCAAATGTTAGTTTTACTATGCACATGTATCTTTGTTAGTTGTCACTGTTTTTCTGAAGGTTCTATACTTATCAATTATTTATACTGAATGCAAGATAAGTTGTCTGCGAAAAAATCTTACTGTATGCTATAATGTGTTCTTTAAAAGTAATATTAAATATAATTTTGTTTACTGTTTACTGTCAGAGGGTTGTTCATATATAGGAAGGTTTGTTTGTTTTTGAATTTCGCGCAAAGCTACACGAGGGCTATCTGCGCTAGCCGTCCATAACTTAGCAGTGTAAGACTAGAGGGAAAAATAAAAACCCGATCACTGAGATGTTAACTTTACTAATCTAATAATGGTAAAGATGAATTCGTAATATTTATACATTATATGTAGTAAAGGGGATAACATGTTAAACTTGGTTTTTGGAATTTTTCTTCAGATATTTCTATCTTTGTCTGAGAACTATCTGAGCTAGCCGTCCATATTTTACCAGTGTAAGACTAGAGGAAAGGCAGCTAGTCATCACCACCCACCGCCAACTCTTTTACCAACGAATAGTGGGATTGACCGTCACATTATAACGCCCCCGCGGCTGAAAGGGCGAGCATGTTTGGTGTGGCGGGGATTCGAACCCGCGACCTTAAGATTGCGAGTCGAGTGCCGTAACCACCTGGCCATGCAGGGCCAGAAAGAAAGGAAAGGAATCAATACGAATTTCTATTATCAAGTCAGCATTAAGATACAAAATAGAATTAAAAGTGGTAAAGACCGTGTTACAATTGAAACGTCTCAGCAGATAAACTAGAAAAAGTTTTGACTTAGACGTGGTAATTTATTCTTTATTATCATTTACCCTTTTTTTTTTCTTCTCACATCTTGGGGAACAACACTCGTTCAAGAATTAAAAGTGTTGATTTATTCCGATTTAAACTGAAAGAGCAGACTCGTTGATTCTCCACAGTTTACATATTACGATAACTTGGACACAACTTGATGAAATTCTGTACAGTTGAAATACACTAAAAAATCCCTACGTGATAGAAAAAAAAGAATATAATTTTCGATATCTACGTAGTTGAATTACGAAAAATCCGATATTAAAACCAAAATAACTTTTATGAAGTTTAAATTCACAGGCCTGTGTTATTCATGTTACACACTAGATCACGTTAAGGTTTTAATAATAATAATAAAAAAACCTTATCATTATTGTTTGTAATTAAGCACAAAGCTACACAATGGGCTATCTGTGCTCTGCCCACCACGGGTATCGAAACCCGGATTCTAGCGTTGTAAGTCCGCAGACATACCGCTGTGCTACTAGGTGGCCTCTATCTTTATATGCCATGTACTAGTAAAACGAATCTTTAAATCTGACACTCCCTTTTATCATAGATTTTTAAGCGAGTCTTATTAAAACCCGACTAATTTTGGGCCTCAGGGTAATATCGGACATTTCAAGAAAACTGAGTAAAATATAAAAGTTTTAATGATACTAAACCCACACACATCATTGATTTCTATCTTGTATGGGCGTAAAGTGATTGAACAATTAAGAGATGTTTAATCGCCCCCATGTTCTCCAGAACCTGAAGCTTACGTATGTAACGGTTACGAACCCTAAAATAAATATGAATTATAAGTGGGTATTTCAAGACATTTCCCACAATGCCAGAAATGAAGAACACTTTTCTCAACCTTGCACGTGCCCTCTTACGTCTGCATCAGGAGAAAGTTTTTACTTTGTATTAAAGATATATCTAAAATAATATTTTCAGACACTAGAAGGAGCCACAGGCAACCTACCTTGACAATGTTCCCTGACGCAATGAAAGTAAATTTATTATCACAATTCCCAGAAATATCGAAGCTAGTTTTCCAGAGTTCAAATTAATTTCACAACAATCAATATAACAGATGTATATGAGAAATAAATACATTTAAATATCCACAAGAACCTTATAAAGTTAACAAATTAAAACTTCAATAACGAAAACAACACGACCTTACTAGGCCTAACCCGATTTTTTAGCGTTGTAAGCTTACCGCAGAGCCACCTGCATTTTTTTTTTGAATCAAGTTCTACACAGGAACAGCTGTCATAGTTACATACACGTTCGTAAATGATGTCCAAATGGTAAGGGTGTCATCTGCTGAAGTACAGCTGGTGGAGTTTGTTGTTACAAACACGTCGCCAGACAATTATTAACATGGGGAACTAGTACACTAAACGTACTTTAAAATTTATAAAAACTTGGGTTATGTTCTCTACATAAGAAACGATGAAGTTAATAAAACTTCAGTTTAAAACAACTATTGCCATTCTGGACGTTTCTCTTAATCCAGTAAAAAAAGGCCCCAGGATAATCAGTGACATGTTGCTTACACCACTTACCAAAGTCTCAAGTGATGCTTTTTCCCACTCAGAGATCCAATACTTGTGTAATTACATTTATAAAACAGTTTTAAATCAAACTTTCCACTTAAAATGATTGATTTACATGTATAGTGTTTCGAAATATTTTTTTACTAACACGGTGATACTATATTCACACATGAATTTCAAGAATATTCTATTAATTTATTCTTGTAAATAACTCTCCTGGCAAGCAGTTCCAAATACTAAAAAACCCAGCTTATCCTTCCACTTGTCATGAATTCCCAGAAACTGGTATAACTAGGTGACAAATGGTACAACGAAAGACAGACTGGGTTTCACGTTTATTTTTAATGGGATTATCGAACTCTTTCACAAAAGTACTACAAAATACAGTATTTTAACTTTGTTTCCTCTTGCTTGTTAAAAGGTTTATTGGTTACTGTGACGTCACAAAAACATAATAGCCATGAGAGAGATCATAATGTCATTTGTGAATCAGAAAATATTTTGTTGGTTAAAATTTTGTTGTTGTTGTAAATATTTTCTTAATCTCCTTTCACCTAATTTTTACACCACTTTTGAGGCGAATTTTGTCTCACTAACTTATTATTGGTAGGCTAGTGGGTGGACCAACTTTCAAATCTCAAGTAAACTGTATTTGAAGTTCAGATTTTCTGTCTAGTGTGTCATTTTTTGTAATATCTCATGTTAAAACGTTTCATTTCATTAATAATTTGTAAAGCATTTGCATCCTTTTGTTCTATTATGTTTAGCAGTGATTAAATTATCACCATCTTTTTGAACTGAAATATATCAGTAAGGAAGTACACTATTTGGTTTCTTTGTTTTGTTTGAATTTCGTGCAAAGCTACAAGAGGGCTATCTGCACTAGCCATCCCTAATTTAACAGTGTAAGACAAGAGGGAAGGCAACTAGTCATCACCACCCACCGCAAACTCTTGGGCTATTCTTTTACCAATGAATAGTGGGATTGACCGTCACATTATAACGCCCCCACGGCTGAAAAGGCGAGCATGTTTGGTGTGACGGGGAGTCGAAACCCTCAGATTGCAAGTCGAGTGCCCTAACCACCCGGCCCGATTTGGTTTCTATTTCATTAAAACCAAAGTTGATACTTATATTATTAAATACATTAAAACATTTCAGTATCCTTTGATAACCATTTACAGCTTTTTTAATAATTATAGTTATAAAATATTCTAATCATGGGAGCTTACCAGTCTTGGGGGACAAATTGGAATATTTTAAATCAAACTACAGTGAGCGATGTTACTACAAATTATTACAGCTTGCAAACTATTTTCTCAAACTTACTTTAAATTTTCACATTTAGAAACTAGCCAAAGCCATCCACGTTCGTAATGTTTTATTATTTCTGATGTACAGACAAATCAAAGAATTAATAACACACACACACACACTAACTCAGACTACACTATGAACGAGTGAGTCCCAGATGGATCACTTCCTTCAATCATGCCAGTGACAACAGTGCTTTTGTAAACAAGAAGCTGTGAAAAACAAAACAATAGTAACTTTATACACATCTGTAGAACTAAGGAAATGACTCGTTTTTCTCAGCTATATACAACATCATCATTCTTCAAACAAATAAACTTATTTTGTTCATTAGCTGAACAATACCTTAAACGCAACTAGTAGTTACACGTTTCTTTCCTTATCCAAACAACTGGCACATTTCCTTGGAATGTAATGGGCAAGCTAATTATAACAATAAAATATTGAAATACTACAAAGTCTTAGTTCTGGAATAATGAAGAACTCTATAACCAGGGCTGTGAGACCTGCCCAGCTGGTTAAACTGCAGGCAAGTAAGGTTCAATGTAAACTGAATTTTGTGTAGTGTGGCTAGGTGAATCATTCTTTTATAAATACAATATTTTCAAGGGGTTTGACAAAATGTCTAGGTCAACCCCTCTGCTGGATAGAACTGGTTTTCAAACCGGCAACAAAAAGTAATATGGTTGATAGATCTTTATTTTGGATTTTTTAACTGGTTAGAGAGCCAGTCAAGTCCTTCGTACAATCCATCTCCACTGGTAGCACATGTGGCCTGGATGTACCAGTTACGATTCCTCAGCGAATGAAGGCCTAGTTTGTCTGTAATTTCTGCTGCATTCATGGCATTTGGAAGATCCTAAAAAATAGACTTTGTTTTACAAACTAGAAACATACAAAGAAAAAATAAGATACTCAACAAAAGTTTTCAGATCATTATATAATAAAACTAAATCTTGTTTTTTTTTTTCATATTTCATACTTGTATGTCTAAGGCCTTCCAATAACATCTGCTGCCACCAGCCTTTAAAAAAAGGCTAAATTGGACAAACTACAGGTTGATAATGAATAAAAATGGGTTATTTTTAGACAAATCTCACTTACCGAGTACTATAGTACTAAACATAGGTATGGATTTCAGATATTTCTTTTTCTCCCCAAACCTTCTAACCAATAAATATTCATGTATCACTGACTACTGTGAGGGTTGGACAGCTATAACTAGAACTCGTTTACCATTTTCTACACGGTATTATGGGCTATTAGCTTTTTTGTTTTTAAAAACTATATAGGTTTTCAAGGTTATGGGTCGGAAAAACAGGCTTTACAGGTCTGCTGGCTCATCTACTGGTACAAACTTCTCAGATGTTCAAACAATTATATCTACATTCATGTTTCACCAATAAAATGTTCTATTAACTAGATATGCCAAATTTTAGCTAGTTGGTGAAAGATGAAATCCTGTCATTCATACAAGCTAGATAGTAGTCATTTAATCACTGCAATGTTTGTGACTTAACATATATATATATTATGATAAAACAACTTACTGCTAAAGGCTATAATTAAATCTACAGGTGAGTGAGGATTATTTAAAACATTTTATTAAATGTACAATATAAATAATATATTTTCTGATGTATTAAACTCATCTAAATACAGGTTCTCAGTGCTTCTGACAAATTCACCAAACTAAGTTTAATTACAAACAAGTTTTAACACGTTAACGGTTAACCTCTAGCAAACCAACACTTTTACTATTGATTAAGAAAGTTTTCAACTTTAATTTTTATGAATAGACCATAAAGCAACGTGATGCAGTTGTGTTAACATAAGAAAAACACTTGCTTTGTTCCGATAAACCTCTTACTTTTACCAGTAAGTATTTTTGATGATATAAAGATGGGATGAAAAGTGTTTACTTAAAATAAGAAAACGCTCTTATTTAGATTGTAAAAATAATGGGTAAACCACATGAATATGCACGTAAAAAAATAAATTATTTACATTCTATACCTGTTTATTGGCAAAAATGAGAAGAACAGCATCTCTCAGTTCATCTTCAGCCAACATCCTCATCAATTCTTCCCTAGCTTCTCCAATTCGTTCTCTGTCATTACTGTCGACTACAAATATGAGACCTAAAACCAAGAAGCGTATTTGGGAAATGAACTTAAGTGAAACATTAACAATCTTGTAAGCTTCCTTATGGTTTAAATCTTTACACAGAATAAAATGTGAGGGGAACAAATACAAGAATCAAATGATCCAAAACCCTAATTCACTGTTATTGTAATAACTTTAATATTTGAATGAATCACTTTAACAAAGTACTTTACTTCCAATCACCCAGCTTCTTGTATTTTATAATAATAATAATATTAATGGGGTGTGGTCACAAGAATTAATACAGTTCAAGGAGGTAAGCTACGTACAAAACTAAATAAAGACTACAATGTTAAAGAAACGTAAATAACAAATCTTTTTTAACTACATACCACATAGGTTATTCAGTAAT
>NW_013670901.1:55242-57022 GCF_000517525.1 Limulus polyphemus | reverse complement strand
AATAATGTCGTAAGCAATGATTTATAAACATAGTAAAGTGATTTATTTTGTGGGGTAACATACCACATAGGTTATTCAGTAATGACATACATTATACTAACATAATAATAATGTCGTAAGCAATGATTTATAAACATAGTAAAGTGATTTATTTTGTGGGGTAACATACCACATAGGTTATTCAGTAATGACGTACATTATACTAACATAATAATAATGTCGTAAGCATTGATTTATAAACATAATAGTGATTTATTTTGTGGGGTAACATACCACATAGGTTATTCAATAATGACGTACATTATACTAACATAATAATAATGTCGTAAGCAATGATTTATAAACATAGTAAAGTGATTTATTTTGTGGGGTAACATACCACATAGGTTATTCAGTAATGACATACATTATACTAACATAATAATAATGTCGTAAGCAATGATTTATAAACATAGTAAAGTGATTTATTTTGTGGGGTAACATACCACATAGGTTATTCAGTAATGACGTACATTATACTAACATGATAATAATGTCGCAAGCAATGATTTATAAACATAGTATAAACATAATAATGTACACAGATGTTTTTGTTGCTGTAGCTAATAATGTATTCAGATATTTTTGTTGTTGTAGCTAATAATGTATTCAGATATTTTTGTTGTTGTAGCCAATAATGTATACAGATATTTTTGTTGTTGTAGCCAATAATGTATACAGATATTTTTGTTGTTGTAGCCAATAATGTATACAGATATTTTTGTTGTTGTAGCCAATAATGTATACAGATATTTTTGTTGTTGTAGCTAATAATGTATTCAGATATTTTTGTTGTTGTAGCTAATAATGTATTCAGATATTTTTGTTGTTGTAGCCAATAATGTATACAGATATTTTTGTTGTTGTAGCCAATAATGTATTCAGATATTTTTGTTGTTGTAGCTAATAATGTATTCAGATATTTTTGTTGTTGTAGCCAATAATGTATACAGATATTTTTGTTGTTGTAGCCAATAATGTATACAGATATTTTTGTTGCTGTAGCTAATAATGTATTCAGATATTTTTGTTGTTGTAGCTAATAATGTATTCAGATATTTTTGTTGTTGTAGCTAATAATGTATTCAGATATTTTTGTTGTTGTAGCTAATAATGTATTCAGATATTTTTGTTGTTGTTTCATAGAACATTGTGACATTCATTGCTTGAATTTTATATATTTTTTATATGACACTGACTATTGTTAAACAATATACACGTTAAACAACGTACCAATACACACGTTAAACAATGTACCAATACACATGTTAAACAATGTACCGATACAGATGTTAAACGATGCCAAAATTATCATACAAGATATCAAAATTAAGTACAAATAAAAAATTTATTTTTAAGACATTTTTAGGACTTTTGAGAACAAGAATACCCCCCCCCCTCAAATAATGAAATTCTAGTTACTTCACACGATAACTTAGAAATAAATATTGTTTGGTACTGTTTAAAAAAAATGTTGCAAAACTACAACACAAACTACTAACTATAAATTAATTTCACATGCATGGACCCAGCATAGCAGCTATGAAGCATTTCTATACATGCTATATTTCTACAATTTTCTACAGTGGACCACTGGTAATTTCTTGAAGTTTAGGTGGGCCATGTTACTAAACAGGTTGAGAATTGCTGATGTATACACCAAACTATACACTTTCATTACATTATCAGAAAGTTAACAATATATATATATATATATATATATATATATATACACACATAC
>NW_013670901.1:50539-54242 GCF_000517525.1 Limulus polyphemus | reverse complement strand
GTGACATTACCTTTACAACTATGATTATGTTATAAACTGAAGCCTCATGACATTACCTTGACAATTAAGATTATGGTATAAACTGAAGCCTCATGATATTACCTTTACAACTAAGATTATAGTATAAACTGAAGCCTCATGACATTACCTTGACAACTAAGGTTATAGTATAAACTGAAGCCTCGTGACATTACCTATAGTGGGAATCGTAGTGACAATTTCTCCTAACTTTAACTTGTATAAGATTGTTGTTTTTCCAGCAGCATCAAGACCAACCATTAGGATGCGCATTTCTTTCTTGCCAAAAAGGCCTTTAAACAGATTAGCAAATATGTTCCCCATTCTCTGGACCTGGCCACCTTTAATCCTTTAAAAGACAAATAAATCATTTAAATAATCTGATAGTTATTCAATAAATCATTATCATACCAAAATGAACTGAAATCCAGTCCATAATAGAATACCAAAGTTGTGTCATCAAAAGTAAATATTCTTCTGAATAAGTCTCTTAATGATACGAGAAAAACAGATTTTGAAAACATGGAAAAGGAGAAAAAGAGTAAAAAGGAATAAAAAAAATTGGAGAAAAACAACTGTATACTGATTGTTGGGTTTTGTCACTGAAACAACACTGTTATCAACCAGTCAGACTACTGAATGTTGGGTTTTGTCATTGAAGCAACACTGTTATTAATCAGTCAGACAACTGACTGTTGGGGTTTCTGTCATTGAAGCAACACTGTTATCAACCAGTCAGACACAGTGAAGTAACAGGGAACAATTTTAGAAGCTTTCATTAACGATACAGGAAAAAAAATTTGATTTTTGAAAGCATATTTGCCATGAAAAACAGTAGTTTTCCATGTTACCAAGATTATTATAAATCAGGAACATTGGTAACATGGAGAAACTATGTTCCTGATTTATATTAATCTTGGTAACATGGAGAAACTATGTTCCTGATTTATATTAATCGATTTATATTAATCTTGGTAACATGGAGAAACTAAGGAACATAGTTTCTCCAAGTTATCAGGATTAATATAAATCATGAGCATATGAGCAGATATTACATCATTTACTGTCAAGTAAACTAACTAATTAATCAAAATAATGATTGATCAATTGCAACAAAAATGACTAACTAATTGAGGATTCACGATTATTACAATTTTCAATTATTTAAACTATCCTAGTAATTGTGACAGTGCCAGCTAACTTGCTCACCTTGTTGTCTTTATGGCAAATATATTAAGGCTATCTGTTACTGTATAATTTTAAAATACTAACTAATTTGCATGAACCACAGATTGAGGGGAACACTTTACTAGTCAATTAACAGGGGATATCTCTTGAAGTCATAAAGGTCACCCTGAATAACTACTTTATTACATTTGAGTGACCAAGCGAAACTGGCATTAAAAAATTCCTATACACTTCAAATAAATAATACTTTAAATTTAATTGTTAACTAAACTCAGGTTTTGACTCTTGGTCACTGATCATGTCATTATCAGTCTTGCTTTCATCCATAGCCGTTAATTGTTGATGGATAGAACAATACTGTAAAGTGTAATAGTATTATTAAAAGGGGGAAATTCATTCAGTTTTTTCTCATTTACTTCGGTTTTTCATCACTAAAGTTTGTACAGACTACGGTATGCGTGCTTTATTTGGATGAGAAATTTAATTATTACTATGTCACGCTTCGATTGAGCTATTTTAGTCACCAATATTTACTTTTTTCATTGCATAATGACAACTATATTTATGACATAATAATTTAATATTCAATTTTATTACAATAAACGATTAATCTCCTACTACTAGTACTACTACTAGGGTGTGGGAGGAGACCGTTAAGCCTATTCAAACTCGAAGAATTTTAGGGCTAACAAAATCAAGCAGTTAGGCCTTTTTCTTATCACAATGAGTTACCAGTCGTTGGTAGTAAAAATGAAGTTTATTTAATACCCGTTAGACGCCGTAGAATATAATTTTCCTCTCTCAGAATAACTAACGTACAACACACAAAATAAATTACCATACACCTTTTGTGGTTAAACTACTCCTAGTTCGTAACTCACCTGAAATTAAGAAACCGGCTACACGTAAGATGGCGCGAGGTGAAGGAAACGAGGATTTACGAGAATCACTTAGTTTTGCCACGTCAGGAGGAACATTGTTGTTGCAACATATCACGTGACATATATTAAACTAATAATAGAATACACATTCAAGAATTAGATCATGTGGCTGGAGGAATATAAGTAGTGTTAAATTATGTGACCATATAAAATTTATAGGCTAAATATTCAGATTTTTTCATTGGATTTTTTATAACATTTCAATCGCAAAAAATTGTTGAATTATCACCTTTTCAATAATTATATTCATATTTATTTCTTGTAGATAATTTAGTAACTGTTTGAAAATACTAAACATAGCAAAGTAAGAAAAAGACTGCGATCATCATTCTCACTTTATTTATATTTACAACTGTGATGTATTCTTAGGAAAACAACGACTTCCCGACAACTATCAGATAGGCAAACACCAGCATATTCGACTGGCTTGGTTTGTTTGGAATTTCGCGCTAGCTGTCCGTAATTTAGCAGTGACAGACCAGAGAGAAAGTTTGTTTGTTATGGATTTCGCGCAAAGCTACACGAGGGCTATTTGCACTATCCATCCCTAATTTAGCAGTGTAAGACTAGAGGGAAGGCAGCTAGTCATCACCACTCACCGCCAACTCTTGGGCTACTCTTTTACCAACGAATAGTGGGATTGACCGCACCATTATAACGTCCCCACGGCTGAAAGGGCGAACATGTTTGGTGTGACGGGTATTCGAACCCGCGACCGCAGATTGCGATTCGAGCGCCCACCTGGCCATGCCGGACTTCCAGAGAGAAGGCAGCTAGTCAGCACCAACTATCGACAAACTTTGGACTACTTACCAACGAATAGTGGAGTTGACTGTTACATTATAATACCCCCAACGACTGAAAGGGCGAGCATGTTCGGTAACGGGATTCGAACCCTCGATCGCATATTGCGAGTTGAGCGCTTTAACCACGAGGCCAAACCAAGTAGTAAAAAGATATAAGTGTTAATTTAGAAAACAAATCTGGGATTGGATATGCGAGTACTGACTGTATTACTTTCAGTGTATAAATAAGTAAAAAAATGCGAAGATGATAAAAGTTAATAAATTATTAATTTCAGTATAGTCGCATTAATCATTGCTGTGAAAAATTTTGGCAGTAATTATTTCGACTCTTCTCAAGAACCCCTAGCAACTTACTGTATAGATTGATTTTATTATCACTGTCTTCGAGTTAGGAGCTACGTTCTTACAATTACTTATAAAGGTTATAGCGATAACGAAGGCAAAACATTTTTGGGGCATGTGATGAGACAAGATGGTTTAGCGAAGTTGTGCATTACTGTTAAAACTGGTGGCAAGAGATCGAAAGGAAGACAAAGAGGTGAGTTTCTGGACAACATCTTGAAATGGCTTGTTTCACAAGAAAGTTAGTATTTGGACAACATCTTGAGATGGCTTGTTTCAGAAGGAAGTGAGTATCTGGACAACATCTTGAGATGGCTTGTTTCAGAAGGAAGTGAGTATCTGGACAACATCTTGAGATGGCTTGTTTCAGAAGGAAGTGAGTATTTGGACAACATCTTGAGATGTTTT
>NW_013670901.1:37411-50132 GCF_000517525.1 Limulus polyphemus | reverse complement strand
TGGACAACATCTTGAGATGGCTTGTTTCAGTAGGAAGTGAGTATTTGGACAACATCTTGAGATGTTTTGTTTCACAAGGAAGTGAGTATCTGTACAACATCTTGAGATGACTTGTTTCACAAGGAAGTGAGTATTTGGACATCTTGAGATGGCTTGTTTCAGAAGAAAGTTAGTATTTGGACAACATCTTGAGATGACTTGTTTCACAAGGAAGTTAGTATCTGAACAACATCTTGAGATGGCTTGTTTCAGAAGGAAGTGAGTATTTGGACAACATCTTGAGATGGCTTATTTCAGAAGAAAGTTAGTATTTGGACAACATCTTGAGATGACTTGTTTCACAAGGAAGTTAGTATCTGGATAACATCTGGAGGTGATTTGACTAACAATGACAGATCAAAAGAAAGACAAAGAGATAACGTTTCTGGACGTGATTTGTCTCACCAGGACAGCTTCAAAGTAAGACAAAGTGGGAAATATCTGGATAACATCTGGAGGTGATTTGACTAACAAGGACAGCTCCGAAGAAAGACAAAGTATCTGGACGTGATTTAACTAACAAGGACAGCTCCAAAGCAAGACAGAGTGGGAAATATCTGGACAACATCTGAACGTGATTTGGCTCACCAGGACAGCACCAAAGCAAGACAGAGTGGGAAATATCTGGACAACATATGGAGGTGATTTGGCTAACAAGGACAGCTCCAAAGAAAGACAAAGAGATAAATTATCTGGACAACATCTGGCTCACCAGGACAGCTCCAAAGAAAGACAAAGTGAAAAATATTTGGACAACATCTGGAGGTGATTTGGCTCACCAGGACAGCTTCAAAGAAAGACAAAGTGGAAAATATTTGGACAACATCTGGAGGTGATTTGACTCACCAGGACAGCTCCAAAGAAAGACAAAGAGATAACGTATTTGGATAACATCTGGAGGTGATTTGGCTAACAAGGACAGCTCCAAAGTAAGACAAAGTGGAAAATATTTGGACAACATCTGGAGGTGATTTGACTAACAAGGACAGCTCCAAAGAAAGACAAAGAGATAAAGTATCTGGATAACATCTGGACGTGATTTGGCTCACCAGGACAGCTCCAAAGAAAGACAAAGTATCTGGACAACATCTGGAGGTGATTTGGCTCACCAGGACAGCTCCAAAGTAAGACATTAAGCGTTGTCACACAAAGAACCAATCTAATTTTCAATACTGTTAACAGTGTAATTGTCACCATTGTTATAACACTGGGCGAAGTGATACAAACAATTGATCTAATTTTTGTAACTGCTAACAGTGTAATTGTCACCATTGTTATAAGATTAAACGTTGTCACACAAACAACCGATCTAATTTTTGTTACTGCTAACAGTGTAATTGTCACAATTGTTATAAATTAAGCATTGTCACACAAACAACCGATCTAATTTTTGTTACTGCTAACAGTGTAATTGTTACCATTGTTATAAATTAAGCGTTGTCACACAAACAACCGATCTAATTTTTGTAACTGCTAACAGTGTAATTGTCACCATTGTTATAAATTAAGCGTTGTCACACAAACAACCGATCTAATTTTCATTACTGGTAACAACGTAGTGGTTATCATTGTTAAAACAACGAGCGTTATATTCCAACCGTTCTATTTCTATAGAGAAGCTACATGTTAGTTGTTAAAACTTTGGTTCTACGTTTCGACTCGGTGTTTAATTAAATGACGTATATATTGATGACATTAGTTTAATAGAACTATTTGAAACATTAGTTTATATAATTAAATTAGTTTTATAATTCAAAACAAAGAATTATAAGAAAAACCTAGGTGAAAGCTAGAGAGTTACTGTTCGGATAAACTCTCTGGTTAGTCTTAGCGGTCAACTCGTGAAAGGCTGTTTTATCTCTCATTGTTTCACCAACGCAAAACTAGAAGCCTAAATTCGTACAGCGATAGATTTGGAACAGAACTTATAGCCCTGTTTCTGCTGAATTACGTAGCTATTAAATCACAATTTAAATATCTGTATTTCACCAGTAAATAAGGTTCAATAACTTTGGAATTCAGCTGAAGAGTTCAATGTTTACATACACCAGTTATATTGTTAACACTACGTTAGGTATAGGAGATAGTTTTTATATAGTCAATATTTGGCTTAGACAGAGAGATTGTGTTTTCTATACTAAATTAGTATTAATTCATTTGTAATATTTCCTTTATGTTGTTATTGTAACGTTTCCATCATTGTGTTAATATTAAGCTGCATGTTTAATACTGCAATATATTTAGCAGTTATTCAAAAATTAATCTCTTTTTGGAAGTTTCTTGTGTAACAGCAATAGCTGTATATTATTATTGTTTTTGTACTTAGAAGTATCGTCATTTTTGTATGGACATAAACTCAGAAACAGTAAACTTTGTCTTTGTTGTTTTGGTTAGAAACTAAAACCATCCACATAAAACATTTTATTACATCAGCAAAACTACATTATTAGTTCCACAAAATAATTTCGAATGTTATAAATTCATCTGGGAAAAACTTTTCTAACTTATAACGTAATTTTTGAAGTATCGTGTTATTTTTCGAACAAGCTAGAATCACACGTACAACAACATCTGGTGTAAAAGTTTTTGAAGATTTTCAATCCAAACCGGGATTTCTAGGGGGGTCATTTTTAAATTTGAAAAATACATTTGACTATAAATCCGTCGCCAACTGCTAAACAGCTCTATGATAAAACCATTGTTGACATTATAAAATACAAATGAAAGTAGTTTATGTACTTTTGTTTAATATTAAACTTTATAAGTTACACTACTGATAAAGTTATCTCTCATTTCGTCTGTGTGTAAATATTTCAACATCAAGATCATTACGAAACAGAACAGACACTACCATCAAGGAACAGATAAACATTACTTGGAATAATCTGGATAGACAACTTACATAATTTAATATTATATATAATTTTTCAGAAACTCCAGCATTCCATGAAAACAATATTTATCTGCACACAACAATCTATTTGAAGCGACACGACAGTTTTGAAATCGTTAATCAACAGTGCGAATATCACGCTATTTAAGTCAGTGAAGATAGACATATTTATATGTAAGAAGTGGAAGACAACGAGATACTCTCCACTCGGCCGTCAACAGTTCACACTCTGACACGCACTTGAACCACTGGTCAACATAGTAGTTAGCATCATCAACGAGTTAATAAACACCGTCAAGTGAAACTAACCGAAAACAAATGATCAATTGTAATGTCCACGATGGCACTACGACGAAAGCTAGTACTAAGTGATGTCCCGGTATCACGTAATATGTCAGAGCTGCACCTTCACAAAACCCAGAATCACATAAGTTGTCCATAGTGGCACCTCCACAATTACTGCATCTGGTAGTTACTAGCTGGTAGACATAGTGCAGGGTGAGTTCTAGAACTTACCATTTACCAAACAGCTAACTCTTCTAGTTGATACTACCAACGATGATCTCTACTTAAGTATGGAGTATTTCGTTCTTCTTTCAAAAGTAGCAGACATAATGTTAGATAAGCTAATCAGCGTCTTCAACATAAACACACATTCACGATGGTAAAATAATAATTCACACCAATTACCCTAGCAACTGACACCATAACAATAGATCCACACTTAATGACTCGAGCTTGACATCGGTTAAAATAATAATTCACACCAATTACCCTAGCAACTGACAAAATAACAATAGATCCAAACTAAATAACTGGAGCTTGACATCGGTTAAAATAATAATTCACACCAATTACCCTAGCAACTGACACCATAACAATAGATCCACACTTAATAACTGGAGCTTGACATCGGTTAAAATAATAATTCACACCAATTACCCTAGCAACTGACACCATAACAACAGATCCACACTTAATTGTCAGTTGCTAGGGTAATTGGTGTGAATTATTATTTTACCGATGTCAAGCTCGAGTTATTAAGTGTGGATCTATTGTTATGGTGTCAGTTGCTAGGGTAATTGGTGTGAATTATTATTTTACCGATGTCAAGCTCGAGTTCCATAACAATAGACCACACTTAATAACTCGAGCTTGACATCGGTTAAAATACTAATTCACACCAATTACCCTAGCAACTGACACCATAACAATAGATCCGCACTTAATAACTCGAGCTTGACATCGGTTAAAATACTAATTCACACCAATTATCCTAGCAACTGACACCATAACAATAGATCCACACTTAATGACTCAAGCTTGACTACAAACAAGTCTACGATTAAGTTCACTTCGAAAAAAAACTGTCTTCAAAGCGGATAGGAACATCCCGGATGTTGGTTGTTACCAAGGGATCGAGAAATAACATTTGTCTAAGTTCTTTGATATTACTCAAGGCAGAATATCTCGTATCAGTAAAGCATATTCAAAAGTATATGATGGCCTGTGTTTGTGTTATCTTAGCTTAAGGACTAGATATCTTCAGCAGTGGGTACATCAGCGGAAGATTTAGGGTAATAACCTTCGGATACATGTTTCTCACATTAAGATAGACAATGAACGAAAACTCGGTCTCAATCCCAAAAGTATTATTATTTTAATGTACTACAGAATCAAAATAAAAATAGTAGCGAATACTTCACACTTATGAGATTTTTTTCTATATTTGGCACAAATACTGAAAGGTAATAGTTAATCATGTTCAAAATCTCACATGTAATATTTTTACATTACTACTTCTTTGTGTATGTTACTGTGTAACTTAGTGTTATAATAAAGACTTAGTGTTACATTAAAGGACTTAGTGTCATAATAAAGGACTTAGTGTTATAAAAAAGACTTAGTGTTATAATAAAAGACTTAGTGTTATAATACAGGACTTAGTGTTATAATAAAGGACTTAGTGTTATAATAAAGGATTCCTGTTTAACATTCAATAGATCTATGTTTGTATTTGTTATCACGTCTTATTGGTATTGCAATGAACCAAGCTATAGATATAACGTAATTATTCTTAGGTTGATGTTGTTTCCTTAGTGCAAGGCTACGCAAGGGGCTATTTGTCAACCGCGGGGAATCGAACCCAGGATTTTGAAAGTCCGTAAACTTATTGTTGACCCACCAGAGGGCTTGTGATTAGGTTTAACTTAAATACTTTAAGAGTTTTAACATGTAAAAAACACACACACACACACACAAAAACAGCGTAGTAATAAGAGTACTGAGTATTTGTAACATTACGATGTTTATCTTCTAAGCCTCTGCAATATGCAGCAATGTAAACATTTAAAAAAATGTTAATGACTCCAATATTGTAATATTAAACAAACCACAATATAAAATATATACTTGATAGTTTTTTGTTCTTTATATCTATGTTTAAACAACACGTATTCGGTGGGGAAAAAACAGTGAGACAGAAAAAAAATCCTTTCGATAACATCTACGTCGGTCGTTTTGAGCCTAACTTGTGACTCAGCAGAAGGTTTGAGTTATTGAAGATAGGTGGCAGCACCACTGCATCTCACTCTTTCGCTATCGGAGTTTGCTTCTGGCGCTTTAAATTTTTTTCTCCCAAAATACTCCTCAGGTAGAAATACGTTGTGTAGTGGTACCATAATATCTGCAGATGGCGACATCTTGTGACGAATAGTGTCGGAAACAGTATTGTCGGACTTTGATAAGTACGTGGCAGATGTATGTGACAGTCCTCGTCCACGAAGTAAGCAATGATTGGGATTTCTCCGTAACATGGCGCGCAAGTAGGCGTTCCGTACAACAGTCTGCACCTGAAAATATTTTTAACGCAGATTAAACAATAGTCTATCTGCGTTATGTCTACAGCGGGAATCGAGTCCCAAATTTTAAAGCAATACGCCCCAATCTTACCTCTGAGAACTACATATTAATTTGCTATTAATGCATTATTGTGGACAATCTTGATTTAATTAAAAATTTAGAAAACGTGTAAAAAAAGTTGCTAGTAACATATTAATGTTACAAGAAAACTACAGTGATTTGATTAACCTATGAAAATCACAATAAAATTAATTCTGAATATTTTACGATTTTGCTGTAACTGGGAAATACTGCAGTATTTGGTTTTCTCGTATTATTCCACTCAATATTTGGAAATTGTGACTTAAACCTAAGCTATTATGCAGCTAAAATGAACATTTACTGATTTAGGGTTAGCGAAGGGCGTTTTTAGCATAGATATTTATAACTATGGTTTTTAGATTTTAGGGCTGAAACTTTGTAGGCGAACTCGCATGAATCTAAGTAACAAAAAAAGGAAAATACAGAAAAGCGTCGAATATTGAAATAATATATATCAACATAACATAAAATAACTCTTACCTCCGAGTTCATGAAGCAGTACAGAACTGCAACAAATATTCCCTGAAATTAAGTAAGCAATAAAAATGTCATTTAACATTCCAAAAACATATTAGGCCTAAAAAAAATTATGCACAAACGATGAAAAATACATAAAAAATATCGAATAAAGATAAGAGATGGGCCTACTTATAATTAAAGCTTAGCGAAAAATAACTTAAGGACTTTACCGATTACGTTTTTACGGTTTATTCTATTATTATTTAATAATTATCCCAAGCCTTACGTAACACTAGAATAAATTAGGCTTACAAATATAACTTACGTCACATCAACAGTACACTATTCTTCGCGCAGTGGAAACAGGTAGTTGATTTATATTCCATTATTGGGAAATAATAAGTTAGCAGATTAATTTATAAAAAGAAATAGACAAATATAATTCAAAATTATTTAAATGAAGGTATATTCTGAGTTCAAAGTTTCTTGTAAAAAACGAACTGCAAATAAATGAAACAAGTAATAAAAATTAATCACAACAAAAATAATATTTTTAACTTTCCATAAGAATTCCACATAAACACAACTGTTTCTAGAAAAAAAAGCTAAAGTAACTAGTGTTAACAGGCAGTTCAGTAAAGTTAATTATGTCTTCAGTGTCATTTTGTGTTTAAAACTCTGAAAATATTTCGTCCAACAGAAAAATAAACAGAAGAACTACAACATCAACAGGTGAAAATAAAACAGACAGGACAATGAGATCTGTTATACACCTGGATAGAAGAACTACAACATACCAGGTAAAAATAGATCCACAGGTGTGTGAAAATATATCATTTGTAAAGTGGAATTATTAATTTAAAAAAAAATTGTTTAGTTGAAACTGTTGAATATTAAGCTACAGAAATCCGTGTTCACAGTCTTTGTAGGGAAATACGGATTAAACATTAGTGATTAGAAAGTCGAATAAAAACACGTATGTCCTTGTGGACAGTTGTCCAACAAACTCATGAATGTCCTTGTGGAAAGTTGTCCAACAAACACATGAATGTCCTTGTGTGAAGTTGTTCAACAAACACATGAATGTTCTTGTGGAAAGTTGTTCAACAAACACATGAATGTCCTTGTGGGAAGTTGTTCAACAAACACATGAATGTTCTTGTGGAAAGTTGTCCAACAAACACATGAATGTCCTTATGGGAAGTTGTTCAACAAACACATGTATGTTCTTGTGGAAAGTTGTCCAACAAACACATGAATGTCCTTGTGGGAAGTTGTTCAACAAACACATGTATGTTCTTGTGGAAAGTTGTCCAACAAACACATGAATGTTCTTGTGGGAAGTCATCCAACAAATACATGTATGTTCTTGTGGGAAGTTGTCCATCAAACACATGAATGTCCTTGTGGGAAGTTGTTCAACAAACACAGGAATGTCCTTGTGGAAAGTTGTCCAACAAACACATGAATGTCCTTGTGAGAAGTCATCGAACAAACACATGAATATCCTTGTGGGAAGTCATCCAACAAACACATATATGTTTCTGTGGAAAGTAGCGTAATATAAACATATGTATGTACTCGAGAAAGGTTGTACAACAAACAAATATACGTCTTCATGAAAACTACCCTAATAAAAACACATGTACGTATTCGGGAATGTTGTCCAAAAGACACATGTGTGTCTTCATGCAAAGTTGCATAAAGTTTATAATTTACACATCGAAAGAAAATTACTTGTCGTTTACTTTTATACGTTTTCTTTCATTTTTGCCAGTATTATAACCGTTAAAACAAACTCATTAACATTCCTAGTCGTCAACTGACATAGCTACTTCTTACTATTATTATAACTGTTAAAACAAACCCATTAACATTCCTAGTCGTCAACTGACATAGCTAGTTAAATGTAGAAATGAAAAACACAACATAGTTAGAGAGAGAAAAAACAAAGAAACGCTAGTCTAATTTGATTACGAGGTACGTAGTTTTAGAAAATCAAGTTTGGAGACAGCTTGTATTGGTAATGATGAGAAATGCTTGTCGAAACGTTGCACATTTGTCACTTGTAATAAAGTTTCTTTCATTACCCATTCAAGCCGTCTCCCAGCGTCACCCTGCTCTATGTTACTGCCTTGTTACTGTGACTCCCACCTGGGAAGATTGGAGTACAGCATTGGTGATCATGTAAGCCCTCTCTAGGTGAGAATCGTCACGAGGATTGATGCAGAAGAGAAGGTGAGTGATTCCAAGTAGGGGGAAGAGAAGAGCAGTAGCTTTAATGGCTTTTCTGGAAAATGAATATTTGTGTAAGAACGATAAATCATCCACTGTATAAGAATATATCAACTTCACAAAATGGCGCTAGTTAAAAACACTTTGTGAACTTGCTTGATTAGGAGGTCAGAGGTCAGGCTACTTGATCGAATATTTTTGGAAACTACGTGACGTGTTGAATATCTTAACATGTATATTATCTGAATACGTAAAGGAGGCAGAATATGCTTGCTGAAATGTAAAATATTTTTTTATAATTTGAAAATCGGACAAATTGAAATTTGTTGAAACTTCGACCAGTTCTTCACGTTTCAATTAAAACGCTATAACATATAATTGGTTTGTTTTTGAATATATATATTAATCCAATTTGTTCGATAAAACGTTGGTTGACAAATATCTACTTTCTGTGATAAGTAGGAAGCTACATAATGACTATCTGTGCTGTGCCCACTACTGTGATGTAACATAATCAAAAATGGCGTATTGTAAGTAAAAGAAACAAAAAGTAAACAATACAATAATATACGGTTTATTAATTGATTGAAAATAAAGTAATATTTTACCTTTAAAAAGAAACTGAAACGACATAACTACCGAAAACTCGTGATTAAAAAACAAAACAAATCAACTTGAACTACCGGAACCTCGTGATTAAAAAACAAAACAAATCAACTTGAACTACCGGAACTTCGTGATCAAAAAACAAAACAAGTCAGCTTGAACTATCGGAACCTCGTGATTAAAAAACAAAACAAGTCAACTTGAACTACTGGAACCTCGTGATTAAAAATCAAAACAAATCAGCTTGAACTACCGGAACCTCGTGATTAAAAAACAAAACAAATCAACTTGAACTACCGGAACCTCGTGATTAAAAAACAAAACAAATCAACTTGAACTACCGGAAACTCGTGATTAAAAAACAAAAAACAAAACAAATCAGCTTGAACTACCGGAAACTCGTGATTAAAAAACAAAACAAGTCAACTTGAACTACAGGAACCTCGTGATTAAAAAACAAAACAAGTCAACTTGAACTACAGGAACCTCGTGATTAAAAAACAAAACAAATCAACTTGAACTACCGGAACCTCGTGATTAAAAATAAAACAAGTCAACTTGTAATATGTATAGATAAGACCCAGGGGTTCTTTTTTTGCATGGTTGTTTGTCCAACTCTAAAGAATAATATTATAAACAGCTCTATCAAAATTGAATTTGATCGTACTAGTTCTGAAAACCAAAAGAGTGACTGTTTACCTGACTTGAATCGTTTCTATGGAGACACTCATCCGGAGCTTGGTAACCAATATTCGTACGACATTGATCAGGAAAACTGTATTGATCTGAATAAGACAAATAAAAAAAATTAACAAAATAAAGAAAGTCTCAGTGTATTATTAAAACTCAAACTTTTCGCTGAAAATCCAGACATAATTATGTTGTTAATTACTAATCAATCCCCTAAACTCAAACTTTCAAAAGACTGCGCTAAGCTATTATGAGACTTTAGTAGATCTATTAGTTTCCTTGAAACTAATTAACGACATAAAAATAAAACTTACCAACTGTAAGTAAATAAAAAAGTTCCCAAGTTAAAAAGTATCACATTTAACAAAATTGCTGTTTATTAACCCAGTTTTGTCAAGATTCTCCAGAAAGCATAATGAACAATGATCAATTAACAAGGTAGTTAGTGTGTCGGGCTGTGGATCGGAGGGTACAGAGTTCAAGACGTGATGCTAAAGAATAAGGTAGTTAGTGTGTCGGGCTGTGGATCGGAGGGTACAGAGTTCAAGACGTGATGCTACAGAATAAGGTAGTTAGTGTGTCGGGCTGTGGATCGGAGGGTACAGAGTTCAAGATGTGATGCTACAGAAAATCCACAGCCCGACACACTAACTACCTTGTTCTGTAGCATCACGTCTTGAAGTCTGTACCCTCCGATCCACAGCCCGACACACTAACTACCTTACGGAGGGTATAGAGTTCAAGATGTGATGCTACAGAACAAGGTAGTTAGTGTGTCGGGCTGTGGATCGGAGGGTACAGAGGTCAAGACGTGATACTACAGAACACGCTCCGTACTTTCAGCTGTTGGTGCTTTAAAAAAACGTTTGTTATTCATTTCAAAGAATGGAACAAAGCTCTTATGACGGTGGGTGTTGTTGACTGGCTGCCTTTCCTCTAGCCATTGGTTCAAAATTAGGAATGGTAATATGTAGGGGTCTCCGACCTGGGTAATTTAGCCCGATTGCATATAAAGTACATATCGGGTTGAATATTCCAATTTTGAAATTTGATATGAAAACTAGTGACTTTTTATATAACCGTATTGTACAGAAGCTTCTGGTAAACGTATTATAGAAATATATTAATCTGTTGACGATTCTCAAACTGATGGAGTGAATTCACGAACGTTAGTATTTCATAGATCTTTTAAGGAAGAACATTATTAAATCAATGAATTATGTAACGTTTCTACGTTCATCGTCTTAAAATAAGAAGTATGAAATGGAAATTTATCTCATAACGACTTTTAATGAATACTTTAACTCAATAAACAATATTTATGTTCCACAACACTTAGGCCTGATGCCACTGGACAATAAAGTGACTATTAACATATATATCGCCCATTTTATGTTCAGAAAATGATATATAAAATCTTTACAAGAAAAATGACTCTCTTCAAAGCAATAAAGTCTAACGTTTCTTTAGAAACGAAACGCTGGCAAATAATGAGCTTAAAATGCCAGAAATCATCGCGAATTTGAGACATAAGCCACAAAAACAGAACTTACCAAGAGCGCAGTTATCATAGGTCCTGTAACGAGCCATATGTAATTGGTTTTTCCGTACCCTTTCCAACATGGCGAATCCAGAAACTGGGACATGATCGACGCCCAGGAAACTACAAAAACTAGCGGAAAACCTGAGAGAAATAAAACTCGAATTTGAAGATTGTGGCAGCATTTATTTGTGACGTGAGATATTATCTACAAAGAATATATCATGGTGTTTTATATTTACACTGAAAAATGTCACCAGAGGGACTAAACAACAGGTTATTGATGTAACTCTTTTTATTCTTCTCACTAAAACCAAACTTATCATTTGTTTGTGATAAAAAGACAATAGCATTACGGAATATTATGTTTATTTATATTTATTAATATGTATAGAAAATTTTGGTCACAGTTATTAAGGAGTTTTCCACAAATCAGCTGATGAAGCTTCGTGGAAACTTTTTTATATTCATATGTTTATTTTTCATCGTGAATAAAGTATATAATAACAGTAAAAAATTAGAAAAAAAAGGCTTAATAAAATGGTGTTAGAAATCAAGCAACATATTATTTAAACGATATTTTTTATCTTATGCAAGTTAGAAATTAAAATGACAGCTGAGATAAAAACTGTTTCATTGAGATAAGGACAAGATTGATCATTCCACTTTATTAAAAGTTATTTACAAATGTATTAACCATAATAAAACACCAATCACATCAAGCCATGAAATACTGGCCCTATGAACAATATATTGTAGCATTTCTCCTGTAAATATTATAATGTAGTATTAGTCCTGTATAGACTATACTGTAGTACTAGTCCTGTACAGACTATAATGTAGTATTAGTCCTGTATAGACTATACTGTAGTATTAGTCCTGTATAGACTATACTGTAGTACTAGTCCTGTATAGACTATAATGTAGTACTAATACTGTATAGACTATACTGTAGTACTAGTCCTGTATAGACTATAATGTAGTACTAGTCCTGTATAGACTATACTGTAGTACTAGCCCTGTATAGACTATAATGTAGTACTAATACTGTATAGACTATACTGTAGTACTAGTCCTGTATAGACTATAATGTAGTACTAGTCCTGTATAGACTATAATGTAGTACTAGTCCTGTATAGACTATACTGTAGTACTAGTCCTTTACAGACTATAATGTAGTATTAGTCCTGTATAGACTATACTGTAGTACTAGTCCTGTATAGACTATAATGTAGTACTAGTCCTGTATAGACTATAATGTAGTACTAGTCCTGTATAGACTATAATGTAGTACTAGTCCTGTAAATATTATAATG
>NW_013670901.1:31959-36640 GCF_000517525.1 Limulus polyphemus | reverse complement strand
TTATATTTCCATGTTTTATATGTCCATGTGTTATATTTGCGTGTGTTATATTTGCATGTGTTATATTTCCATGTTTTATATGTCCATGTGTTATTTTTGCGTGTGTTATATTTGCATGTGTTATATTTCCATGTTTTATATGTCCATGTGTTATATTTGCGTGTGTTATATGTCCATGTGTTATATTTCCATGTTTTATATGTCCATGTGTTATATTTCCATGTTTTATATGTCCATGTGCTATATTTGCGTGTGTTATATTTGCATGTGTTATATTTCCATGTTTTATATGTACATGTGTTATATTTGCGTGTGTTATATTTCCATGTTTTATATGTCCATGTGTTATATTTGCGTGTGTTATATTTGCATGTATTATATTTGCATGTTTTATATGTCCATGTGCTATATTTGCGTGTGTTATATTTGCATGTGTTATATGTCCATGTGTTATATTTGCATGTGTTATATTTGCATGTGTTATATTTCCATGTTTATATGTCCATGTGTTATATTTCCATGTGTTATATTTCCATGTTTTATATGTACATGTGTTATATTTGCATGTGGAGAGGGATTTGGATAGAACGATTTTTCTTCAAATGAACAACGGAGACAGTCAGGCGGTAGGATAGGTTGTAGGAAACATCACATGCCAGTATATTAATTAGAACGACTATGTGGTAGATTTTAAACGGTTTTTCACTATAAGGTATACTATACTTTAAAGTGTTTAAGAAAGAGTCAGACTGTGAATGAAACATTAGTAAATATCAGCGTTACTACAAACAACAGTTATAGCGACTAATTAAAGAACTGAGGATGATAGTTGACTAGGTATAAACACAATAAACGCTAGAAACCGGGTTTCGATACCCGTGGTGGGCAGAGCACATATAGCCCATTGTGTAGCTTTGTGCTTATCTTCAAACAAACAATAAATATATATATATTTAATTATTTGTATTACAGAACAAAAATAAATAAGCATTAAAAATAATGAATTCCATGTCCCTTCCATTTATAAAATGTAAAATTAAACCAGAACGTTTCAACCGAAAATATCTAAAAGTGAAATAAATCTATTATGTTATTATTTGTTAAATTTATTTTTAAACGAGGCCCGAATTTCCAACGTTTACACCCATTTTCAGTTTATTATACAAAGTTTCTTCACTTTAGAATAAAAAAAAATCTTAAACTTATTTACCCACTTTTACTCCATGTATGTTCCCTATTTTTCTGGAAATATTTTTCCAACAGTTTAAATGAATATTATGTTAATTTCATGTTAAATATTCAAAACCAAGTGTAAATAATATTAATCATAGAAGTAGCTTACTTACAACATCAACGTATGATAAGTGCTGTGACTCCAGAACTCTTGGGAACGAGATTATGATAAGTAAAATTGAATGAATAATGAGAGCCACCACCAGGTTTCGGTGAACTCGAAGTCTTGAACACTGAAGAGACCTGGTTGTTTATAAGAATTTTATTACACACAGTTTAATTAAACACTGTTTTATTTTCAACAATTCCTTGATGTGGAATTCATAGAAACAAACAAAAAGAAAAAGAAAACTGGTCAAGATAGCTGATTCACGGACCAACACAAATTCAAAAACAAAAAATAACACGTTAAAATAAAACCTTTTCGACATTTCTGGCTTTCCATATTTGTTTTGAATGTATCTTTTATTTAGATGTTATTAATATTTATTGTACTGTTATTTCTTTTCAAGGAAAATATCTGGCCAATAGCTATTTGACTCTGCTAAAGTTCCCTCTGGCGACGAATACTTCAGACAAAGGTTTTATCTAGTATTTTGGTAAAACGTTAACACGAATAAATTTTCTCTAATCTTTAAACTCGAATAGTTCCATGGATGAATAGCAAGTCGACTATATTGAAGATTCCTCTGGCGGCAAAACTTGCAAACACAATTTCTATCTAATATTTCGGTAAAAGTTAATACCAATTCATTTAGTTTAAATTTTATAGCTGAATAACTCCACTGACATAAACATATTCTCAAATAAAAGTCATATATATATTCTCAAATAACAATGATAAACAACAAATGAATCAAGCAACTAAGTTATGTAGTGATCGAAAGTAACAATAAAACATACAAGTAAATATTAATAGATGTAACTGATTGTTTTACTTCAAATTTTGTATTTGATCCAAATATATTTTCGTCTAACAAATTCTTTATTTAAGTTTTCATGTGGGTGAAAATGGTCAATTTTAACTAGAACGTATCTAGATGTGTGATAGGTGAAAGTGGTCAACTCTAAATTCATCATTTCTCCTCTATATGAGCAACAAATTATTCAGAGGTAAGTAGGCTGAAGGTTAAAATAGCACTATATATATGAAAATATTCGTGTGTTTTTAGAACTTTTTCTTTATCGTCGAGCGTGTTCCTGTTTATGGCCATGGTTAGGCCTAACAACACAGTTTATACCAAAGCAAGCTATTGTGAAGAAACAAACTTTCCAGAACTGTTAAAGGAGACCAAAACTACAAACGTCTGTTGTTGTGGCTCCACTTTCTTAGGCCATTCTTCTTGTGAAAATTACCATTGCTTTTCCAGCTATGAATAGAAGCTTTTGAGGCTTCGCCAACTTAAATTTATTATTTAGTCATCATGTAACGGAACGAAAATGCTCAGCTTTATTGTAATGGCTTTTTTGGATCAAAGGGTTCTCTATCGTAATTATAGCTTTCACTTTGTGGTTGAGATCATTGCCTCTAATTGCGTTGAGGCGTGGTTAGTTTAACAATCTCGCTATACGAATATCATCTTATAAAAGGATGGTGTTATATAATTATTCAGTCTTAATTTGACGTTAATGACCTTGCGCTGCCGAAAGGTCTGGAAATTGCCGTGAAAATATATAGGTGCTATGCTTGTTACCCGTATTGCCACGGCTCACACATACACATCACTGCATCAACATATGCGATCGTTCTTATTAAGTGTGATCGAATATCTGGTTGAATAGACGCTGAGATGTATGTGAAAAGATAAACACGCATTTAATTCAATTATTAAACCATACTTAAAGTGTCGATAAGTTATATACATGACTTGACCAAAATCAAATTTATCTGTTTATCTATGTATAAAAACTACTATTGTTTGAAGGACCAACTTACTTGAAATAGCAGAAAATGAACAAAGTTATGAACAGAGACACTAGCGACATCAAGGAGCATAAGAACAATATATATGTTACAGCCGTTTGACTGTAGGAGAAATCCTGTAAGAAAAGAAATATTTCAGTTATTCAGATATAACACATGCAAATATAACACATGGACATATAAAACATGGAAATATAACAGAAATACTGTGCTACATAGCAGACTATATTGTAATACTAGTCCTGTAAATATTATAATGTAGTACTATTCCTGTATAGACTATAATGTAGTACTAGTCCTGTATAAACTATAATGTAGTACTAGTCCTGCATAGACTATAATGTAGTACTAGTCCTGTAGATTATAATGTAGTACTAGTCCTGTAAATATTATAATGTAGTACTAGTCCTGTAAATATTATAATGTAGTACTAGTCCTGTATAGACTATACTGTAGTACTAGTCCTGTATAGACTATAATGTAGTACTCTTGTATTTGTTGATGATAAACAAGTTAGTTTTTAGAATATACCCCCCCCCCCCTCCCTATGTGAGAAGAATTAGATAAAACGGCCCCCACTCTTGTATTTGTTGATAATAAACAAGTTGTTAGTTTTGGAATGTACCACACCCTCTCCCCCTACGTGAAGAGAGTTAGATAAAACGGCCCCCACTTTTGGTGTATAAAATGGTAGATATTTATAAGAGTTTAAGACTCACCTCATTGGTTTATAGACAAGTTAGAATATATATTACTCTGTGACACCACTCACCCCAACCAATGAAATGATAGAGTTTGAAAGGTGCATCCTTATTGAATATAGAGATGGTGATCCGACTGTGTAGAAGAAGTCCTTCCACAAACATCCAATTAATGCTAGCCATGGCAGCGTACATCTTGAGTGTCAGTATTGACTTACAGAGCCAGTCCTGTAGAAATCCACCAATTATCCACAGTTATTATAAAAGTAATTAATCAATGTTTCTTCGTACACAAGGCTGTACAATGGACTATCTGTGAAGGGAGATTGAACACGAAATCTTCAAGCCCACTAATAAGAAAATAATAAAGACTTTTTTTTTGAAGTGTATCATAACTCGTCAGAAATACTGTGCTACATAGCATGGAGAAGGATTATCTCGTCAAGTCCTGTATAGACTATACTGTAGTACTAGTCCTGTATAAGTACTACATTATAGTCTATACAGGACTAGTACTACATTATAGTCTATACAGGACTAGTACTACAGTATAGTCTATACAGGACTAGTACTACAGTATAGTCTATACAAGACTAATACTACAGTATAGTCTATACAGGACTAATACTACAGTATAGTCTATACAGGACTAGTACTACATTATAGTCTGTAAAGGACTAGTAGTACAGTATAGTCTATACAGTATTAGTACTACATTATAGTCTATACAGTATTAGTACTACATTATAGTCTATACAGGACTAGTACTACAGTATAATATTTACAGGACTAGTACTACATTATAGTCTATACAGGACTAGTA
>NW_013670901.1:21443-30971 GCF_000517525.1 Limulus polyphemus | reverse complement strand
GTTAAAGGAAAGTTCTGTTGGGGTTTAAGTTTGTAGGTCAAGGAAAGTTCTGTTGTGGTGTAAGTTTGTAAGTTAACGAAAGTTCTGTTGGGGTTTAAGTTTGTAGTTCAAGGAAAGTTCTGTTGGGGTGTAAGTTTGTAGGTCAAGGAAAGTTCTGTTGGGATGGAAGTTTGTAAGTCAAAGAAAGTTCTGTTGGGGTGTAAGTTAAGGAAAGTTCTGTTGGGGTGTAAGTATCTAGATTAAGGAAAGTTCTGTTAGAGATATAAATACTTAAGCCAATAAAAGTTCTGTTACCTGATTGAATTATAATATACACTCGCAAATCTTCAAGTTGAGCTATGTATGCTGTGCCCACCGCGGGTATCAAACCCAAAATTTTAGCCAGGTAATCTTTTAAAGTTATCGCTGAGTCATCGGGATACTTATACAACAGTAGTTTAAGAAAGTGTAGGTGTGATAATCTGCGCAGATAGAAACATAATTTTAACGAAGAAGTTAGAGTACTACACATTATTATAATAAAATAGTTTAGGTTTTGTTTTTTTAAGAAAGGCCACCTAACACAATCTGAGTTTTTTTTTACTGACTCTCAAAAGATTTGTCTTTGTAAGTATAAAGCCACCGAAGGATCAAATTGGTTTCAAATAGGGCTATAAAATTCTAACGTTCGAAAGTTTGATTTATCACTTGAATATGGATATTGACAAACGACTTATCTTGTTGTGATAGTAACTTCTCACTAAGCACATCGTGGACAGTGTTCTTATTCAAAACCTAAAACTGATCATTTCACTCACTACTTCTAGTTTCCGGTTACATTTTATATGAAGTTGAGCTACAACTACGGTTGTTGTTCTTTTAGCAAAATCCTCGCATTTACGATAACTCGAACTTCTTTCCCAAATTACACTGGAAGTTGGTGTAAAGATCAGTGATGGCAAAAAATGCAGATACTTCATCATCACCAGGGGGCATGACGATAGTAGTTTCCTTATCTCCATAAAATATTTTTCTATGCTCATAAGTAAGCTCTTCTTGTTTGTAATTACACACGAAGCTGCACAATGGACTATCTGCGGATATCGAAGCTCGAATTTTAGCGTTGAAAGCCGTGAGACTTTCTGCTGAGCCAATGGGGGGGGGGCATAAGTAAGCCAGAAAATGAAGTGAGTTCAACAACTTTTCTTTGAAATACAAAATGGTGTATATGTTCGCTATGCTAAGTTTAAATAGGTTATTTGTCACCTGTTATTTATTGTTTGTTTAAGATTGATTTAAGTTTCGTAAAAATACTTAATTTTTAAAGTCTAGCTCATAACTCCTTAATATTAAGATCGATTGAATCAGGATGGAGTATTTTAAACGCGTAAAATACAGTGAAATTCATAATTTAAATGCTCAGAAAGTTTGTTTCTAAGTTTAAAATATGACCACCAGATGGATCATATGATGATGATTTATTATACCTCGAGAAATAACAGACCCGTATTCGTAAAGAATGGAACTAGTACATGACTATACAGGTCAACAAATGTTTTTGTAATTACATTTTTTTCCACCAGGGGCTGGATCCTAAAAGATTAATGGAGAGCTCACTTCTCAATCTGGTGGATGGAACCTTAAACGCTTAAGCAGCATCAATCACCATAAAAGCTTTGTTTGGCTTTGAAACAAAAAACAGGATTGACATTACTCTTATAATACCCCCCACCCCACCAACACTGGCATCGAACCTTGGAACTTCTGTTACACAGTCCGGCATACTAACCTTGGTCTAACTTAGGACAACTGGTGTGAAAATAAAGAACTTCTGCCCTGATTCTTTTCAACAGGGGATCTAAGGACAGAACATTTCTTAGAGTTTCTTTCAGATTGATTGGGCTCAAAGGCATTTAGTAAATTAATCAAAGCATAATATAAAATATTTGTTTCTTGTAAAATAAAAAAAGTTCATATTCAGGTTTCTAAAAATATGTCATTAAGAAAGTCTACATCACAGAACTTGTTACAGATTTATATAATAAAAAGATAAAAAATTTGAAAGATACTTATTTGCTGCTTCCTAAGGCATGATAAAGTTGCCAAATACCAGAAGACACATATAAACAAAATATATTCGGTAAATAATCCTTTATAGTGAAAAGGGAGCTTTTTTAGTAGTTTAAGTTATTAAAAAGCACCTTATTATCAAGTGCTAAGAGCCTAGCACTTTTATCTCAGTGGGTAGGGGCACTTACTTAGTATTTGATAAGTAACAGGTTCGATTCCGGCGTAAGGAAATATATCGCGAAAAAATAATAGTGTCCATCTTACAATCCTGAAATTAGACTCGAGGACAGGTCTTGTTTGTGAGAGAGGAAGAATGTAGTAGTTTAATAGAGCACTAACCTGGCATGTAGCAAATCCAAGACGAGGAAATATATTTTGTAAAAGTTAAAACACTTTCTCATTTGATAAGCAAGGCTTATATATATTCATCTTTTACTTCCAGAACAGCTGAGGAATATTTCTTTGACATTGTTCAGATAGCACAATACATCACTTGTGCATTGATAATTATTGAAGTTCATCTACCTCTTAAACCAACAAGAGAAGATGATGTGTAACACCTACATCCTGTTTCACACAAATGGTTGGAATATTGATAAATATATTATTTATCACCACAAGGTTTTTTGTTTGTTTGTTGGGTTTTCTTTAAAGCTACACAAGGACTCTCTGTGATACCCAACCAAAATTTTGAAGTGATATAATAGAAGGAAGACAGCTAGTCAACATAATCCACCACCAATTCTTGGGCTACTCTTGTCAGATTGAATTGTGAAATTTGACTGTCACTATTATAATATACCCACGTGTGGAGCACGATTTGTTTTCTGGAAAATCAGCTACACATTAACTACTGGACAATGGTTAACATCAAAGGCACCTTATGTGACACATGGTCTAAGCTGCCTGGTCAGAGACCTCAAACCTTAAGCATAGCTATTCCTATATGGTTAAGTTTGAATGCTACTTTTATAACACACTCCCAAATCTGGATTTTCGGAGTGTGTTGAAGATGGCATGTTATGGGCTTGAAGCTTGGGCTTCCCGATAGGCAGCTCGCCATCGAGCCACTATATCACGCAGTTAAAAGGAAAAAAATATATATATAATTGAAAAGAAGCACAGAACAGAAGCTGGTCTCATCTGCAGTGATCCTCTCCTGCTGGTCACATCAGCAGTGAGCCTCTCCCGCTGGCCACATTTGCATTGATCCTCTCCTACTGGTTAAATTTGTACTGATCCTATCCTGCTAGTCACGTCTGCACTGATCTTCTCCTGCTAGTCACGTCTGCACCGATCCTCTCCTGCTGGTCATATCTGCTCTGATCCTCTCCTGCTGGTAACGTCTGCACTGATCTTCTCCTGCTGGTCACATCTGCACTGATCCTCTTCTGCTGGTCACGTCTGCACTGATCCTCTCCTGCTGGTCACGTCTGCACTGATCTTCTCCTGCTGGTCACATCTGCAGTGATCCTCTCCTGCTGGTCACGTCTGCACTGATCTTCTCCTGCTGGTCACATCTGCAGTGATCCTCTCCTGGTGTTATCAAGTACAAACTACACGGATTTTTGATGTTTTACATAAAACATCTTCCACATATTTTAGATTGTTCATTTGGTGAATTCTAAGTTTGGAAATCTTTACTTATGCTTGTTTAAATAAGGCAGAAACAGATTAAACGTTTATCAAAATAACATTAACTTATCGTGAATATATATATATTCTGACCAATAATCCAAATAACCCAATTTCCTGAAAAGAAAAAAGGTTTGATTTCTTGGTTTCATTTTAGCCTCGAATTTGACTGTTTTTCATGCAAGAAAACAACAAAATATATCAACGTAGCGCTTCTTCTGTATATTTTAGTCTTTTTTTAGATCACAAAATAAAGAGTGTTGTATGAATGTGGTATCCGAAGTAAAGTATTGTTTATTATTTCAATAGTTCAATGACATAAGATGTTGTACTGGTTCACGTACAACGGTGAAATCGGAACAAGACGGGTTCATAACTAAAGACAAGGAAATAAGATGATTAACAAACTTTTTGAAGAAAAACAACAATACGGAAATGCTTTGATAGAAACATGACTCAACGTAGCGATTCTCTCGTGCTTGTTATCAACACCCATTCCTTGTTGACAGAGTCTTTTGATTGTTTCTCTGATAGGAAACAGTAAACAGAAGGTGTGAGAGATCTGGCTTTTCCACACAGCAATGGTCTAGTCATAGTGAATGAAAGATTATTAAACATTAATCTGCTACCCTTTTTTTTATGTGATGTTGTTATGTCACGTTGACTCCATGGTAAGGATCATTCTGTACTACGAGATTTTGGACGATGTGGAAACATTAGGATAACGTGAGTAAACTTCAGAAACAGTTTATTTGTATTAGGTAAACACAGGTATTAGGACCTGCTACTTTTGTATAGTTATTATTACACTTCTAAGATTTACCTTATTAGGCTTAACTCAGGTAGTAGGACCTTGTTACTTTTGAATAGTTATTATTAAACTTCTAGGATTTACCTTATTAGGCTTAACTCAGGTACTAAGATCTTGTTACTTTTGTATAGTTATTATTACACTTCTAAGATTTACCTTATTAGGCTTAACTCAGGTAGTAGGACCTTGTTACTTTTGAATAGTTATTATTAAACTTCTAGGATTTACCTTATTAGGCTTAACTCAGGTATTAGGACCTGCTACTTTTGTATAGTTATTATTACACTTCTAAGATTTACCTTATTAGGCTTAACTCAGGTAGTAGGACCTTGTTACTTTTGTATAGTTATTATTACACTTCTAGGATTTACCTTATTAGGCTTAACTCAGGTAGTAAGATCTTGTTACTTCTGGATAATTATTAGCTTATTAGTCTTAACTTGTGTAGCAAGATTCTGTTACTTTTGAATAATTCAACAAACAAACATGCATTTGATCTTTCTAAAGCACAGAACTTAACAACTTTCAAACGTATCATAGTGTACTTTCTGGGTTACGATAAAAGCCATCCCCTAAATAAAATAGTTCTTCGAAATTAAATGTTTGCTTTAGTTCCTTCACTTTTTATATTAAGAGTTTTTGAACAAACACAAAAAATAACAGCAAAAACTAAACATAGTTTTAACGTGCCTGCATTTTTGTCCCTTTTTAAAAAGCTATAGAAATAAGACATTTTATGTTTCTTAAAACCACCATTGGGAATACTGATCGATGTAACCACAAGCAACATGTTTTTTTTATATAACCAATAAAATGTCAGGAATTTCTTAGAGTCTTTGTTATTGCGCCACTTTCAATTCAAAATGTATTTGTTTTATAATCTAATAATTTAATCATGTCAGAGTTTACTTTAATAAACTTTGGATCTTTGTTTTTCATAAAGAAATTCAGTAAACAACCACTAAATCCTTTTGATTTATGTAGGCAGTTTCTCAAGCTATTTATTCATCTAGTTTTCTCTGTAACCAATAAGTCAATGCATTTATCAAAGTATTTTACTATAATAACGTCATTTGTGAAAGTTACTAACAATGTTTTATGGTCTGTATTGATCAAAGTAATGTCTTCGATGCTCACATAGATTGGTAGGTTATCTGTTCTACACTGAAAGGAATAATACGATAACATAAAGCTGGTTATACAACAAAACTGCCCCAGTACGTAGACTTTTATACGGCTCAGTTATAATGATCAGTTATATACGTATGCGAAGCTACTTATTACGAAATACAGTATGGATTTACATTGAACTTGCTCTGTATCAAGGAGAACATGTAAGTATGAGAAATTGTTACCCCTGGCGAAGCTATACAAGTTTACCTACAGTTTTGTAATTGTTTTAATGATTAACGATCGTATGCATGGCCTGGATCAACGAATCTGGATGGATATTGATGCGTTTATTGTATTTATTTTAACTTATCTAGACAAAACGTTTGGTTGATTTGTAGTAAGTACTAAATACTTTATTTAGGAGAAACGGTGAATAGGGTTTCTGTTTAGACTAGGCCTAGAAATCTGAAAACGGGCAGTTAAGGTTAGCTTTATTCAGTATTTTAGCGTCTTTCTAAGAACAAAGAACGAAAAACACCGCAGATTCGGTAAAAAAAAAAAAAAACTTCAAAAAACTAATATAAAAAAATCACAAGAACTCAGTAAATAAACTTTATTATAATAAGACTAGAGAGAAGTGTGTAGTTGACGTACTTAAAATGTATTTTCACGTCAGAAAACGTACCTAAGTTTAACTTTTTGTCGGTAATAGGGAAAGCGGAAAAAGAACAGTTACGTTTTTGATATTGATTGTTTTTTAACAAACTGTATATTGGCAAAAGGTTTTTCAATTAGACTTTTTTAAAGTGGATTAAACGAGGCTTAGCTTGGTGGTTAGTGTTCTTAGACTGTGAACCAAGGGGGACCAGGAATGGCTTCTTGTTGCCGCTAAACGTCGCTTTGCACTTTGGGTAGACAAAAGTAGCCCAAGGATTGGCTGTTAGTATCTTATCACGGTTGTATCGTGCAATATTTTTTGTGAGGTTAAAGGTTAAGAACCATAGAGGCAAGAAAGACGACTTCAGATAAAAAAACCTTTGTAATGAAAATATTTTTTTGATGAAGCTCCGTAATTATATTTACAACAAAAATAAGCGATAATAATCAGAACTAAAAGACAATTTGGAGAAAAAAATTTCCAAATTCGTGTATTAAATAAGATTAATAAAAATTGTACCAGATGTAAAAAATTAGAAAAGGTATTTTTAAATAAAAAAAACAAAGAACAGAAACTTTTATTAGTGTTATGGATATCCCGTATTTCCAGTTACTATAGAAAATTTATGTGAAAACATAAGATAATCAATAAAAAAAAACTTTTTAAAGTATGAAAATCAAGTGTTCAAACCCACATCGTCCTGGATTTCACCACTGTCCGTGGCCAGTTATATTCACTCTTTAAAACACAAATTAGATAGTAATCCTGGTGTTATTAAAGTATAACTAATAACAATAGATAGATAAGGTATCCTCTACTACAGTACGATGTCTAGCTGTACGACAACCGTCAACCTTAATTATATCACAATAGAATTATAACTACGTTTGTGAAATAATACACACAACCAACACCAGTCGTTGTATTACTATAGCACTGTAATATCCTCGAGTATATGCATGATATCCCTACTTAAAGTAGCTTTAGTGTGATTGACATTTGAGGAAGAATTTTGTGGACAAATCCTGGTTACAACGTTTTGGGCTGCATGTTGAATCCTTATGTAAATCTCGAAAGTTGTCACGTCACAGTCGTGGTTCGAATCTTGGTTTAAATTTTCCTAAGATTTAATGAATAAATTTAAAAGAAACAATTGAGGATGCCCAAAATTGTTTTTTTTCTCTTCACCCTGCACGTAAAATTGTTTTCTCCTTCAAGGACGTTACAGTACTTTAAAGCGCGGTCTTGACGGAGAGCTCATAAATTTGTTGGTTTGTGATTGGTTGATTTGGTGAGCTATCAATTCTGCTAGTGTCTAGTCCCGATCTCGGTTAAAACTTGGTCTTTCTATTTTTCTTTGGTTCTTAAAAGTTCTTTAATTTTAACTTTACAGTATTATTACTTGTCTAAAGTTTTATATTTTTTCCATTCAATCTTTTGTAACAGTGTTTGACAGTGGCTAGTTTTTCTAGGTACATGATTTTGTTGTATAATTCTATGTAAGCTTCTCCACAACTACAGGGAACTACACAAACTGTTTTAGTTTTGGGACATTGGCTCGTTTAACCTATGATAATATGTCTCTCAGAGTTTTTGGTTTAGAATGTTACTGTCAAGTTAAATTGTTTGCAGAACATTCTGCTTAAGTTTGGTACAAACAGCAAAAAAAAAAAAATAAAAAAAAATAAAAGAAGACAGATATTGGTTCGTTCTGTGTTGTCTGCAACATAAGCTCCAGTCAAGTAATGACGTAATAATCGAATAGTGTACTTAAGCCTGAAAATTATTATCATGTGACTTAATCAGCTTATTGTTAGAAGCAAATAAAACTCAGCATTGTTCTGTTTCACGAGATTATTATACAATGATTAAGGCTCAGCATTGTTCCGTTTCACGAGATTATTATACAATGATTAAGGCTCAGCATTGTTCCGTTTCACGAGATTAGTATACAATGATTAAGGCTCAGCATTATTCCGTTTCACGAGATTATTATACAATGATAGAGGCCCAGCATTGTTCCGTTTCACGAGATTATTATACAATAATTAAGGCTCAGCATTGTTCTGTTTCACGAGATTATTATACAATGATTAAGGCTCAGCATTGTTCTGTTTCACGAGATTATTATACAATGATTAAGGCTCAGCATTGTTCCGTTTCACGAGATTATTATACAGTGATTAAGGCTCAGCATTGTTCTGTTTCACGAGATTATCATACAATGATTAAGGCTCAGCGTTGTTAGCTTTCACGCTATCATTAAACAGTAATTAAGATATATTGTTATTTAATTTCTGTAGTGCATATCGGTGAATAGAAGACATATTAATACTAGAAATAAACGACCTTACAATACCAAAATGTTGTTTTTATTTAATTAAATACTCAACGTTTCGCTTTACAGCTTATTCAGGAGTATTCACTAAAGTACAAACCAAAACTAACGATACGAAGTGTTATGAGGTCGTTTATTTCTAGTATTAATTAAGATATATCATTATATAATGACATTATATAATGTGTTTGGAATACTAAGATTATAGACTCTTCTAGTTCTTGACATTCCCTAAGGGTATTGATAAAGAGAGTAGTGTTAAAAATATAATAGGCCTAATTCTAATGTCTTAAGACAATTATAATTAATTATATCATTGATACGTTTCACAATAATTAAAGCATGGCATTGTTACAGTTTACAATAATATTATGTCTTATTGTTGATAATTGTTTTAAGTCGTGTTTCTCGTCAGATTCCTAGACTGACAAACATAATATACTTTATAAGTTCCGGAATAACAATAATTAAAGCATGACATTGTTACACTATACAATAATATTACGTCTTATTGTTGATAATTGTTTTAAACCGTGTTTCTCGTCAGATTCCTAGACTGACAAACATAATATACCTTATAAGTTCCGGAATAACAATAATTAAAGCATGGCATTGTTACACTTTACAATAATATTATGTCTTATTGTTGATAATTGTTTTAAGTCGTGTTTCTCGTCAGATTCCTAGACTGACAAACATAATATACTTTATAAGTTCCGGAATAACAATAATTAAAGCATGACATTGTTACACTATACAATAATATTACGTCTTATTGTTGATAATTGTTTTAAACCGTGTTTCTCGTCAGATTCCTAGACTGACAAACATAATATACTTTATAAGTTCCGGAATAACAATAATTAAAGCATGACATTGTTACACTATACAATAATATTACGTCTTATTGTTGATAATTGTTTT
>NW_013670901.1:18164-21013 GCF_000517525.1 Limulus polyphemus | reverse complement strand
TACTCACCACAATGAACCAATATTTACATATACATATATATATATATGGTGTTCTGAGATGTATGTTACTCACCACAATGAACCAATATTTACATATACATATATATATATATGGTGTTCTGAGATGTATGTTACTCACCACAATTAACCAATATTTACATATACATATATATATATATGGTGTTCTGAGATGTATGTTACTCACCATAATGAACCAATATTTACATATACGTATATATATGGTGTTTTTTTCACACAAGTATTCCAATAGACTTCATGTATTTCCGACAAATTTTAAACTAACACTGATGACAAATAAATGTTTTATATGAAAACAAAAAATAGTTTAAAAACATTAGATTATCTCTTCTGGCACTTTTATCATTGATGGAATGCCACACTTCAACATTAACTCTGGCCTAAAAAAATTATCAAGTTTTATTTAAAGTCGTGAATTTGTTTCACGAGTACAATATTTGAAAGTATTCTATGATGGAAAAATACTTCGAGAAGCAAAAATTAATCAAACATATTTCAATTTTCAGAAATTGATGAAAGGAATATCCGAAATTTACGTAGTTCTTTTTTTATAATAATGAATATAAAATAATTTATTATACCGTGTTCCTCATCAGGGCCCATCTGCCCACCAATCTGGGATAACTTCTATTGTTGGCCAGCGACGTCTGGTGGTCAGATTGTCTCTAGGAATTGTTCTCAAATCTTCGATCAAAATGAAGTTCCAATTGATACCAAATCGATGGGGAAAGGTAAACCAATCTTTTCTGCTTTTTATTTAAAAATCAATATATCATTTATGATATACTGTCTAGCTTCTCTCTATATGATGTACTGTCTAGCCTCTATATATGATGTACTGTCTAGCCTCTCTATATATGATGTACTGTCTAGCCGTTGTGTTTCTCGTCAGATTCCTAGACTGACAAACGTAATATACCTTATAAATTCCGGAGTAACAATATTTTAAACAATTAGTAAGAAACCAATTGCACTAGAATAAAACATTAGCTCTGCTGGAGTTTTTCTTACTTGACGCAGTAACTGCAGACATTCGGTGTAGTTGGTCCAGTTCCCCCACAGCCAATCCCCACTTTCGTTACAAATCCTATAGGCATGGGCTGAAAATGAAAATTGCATGAACTCCACAATAATGTAATCCCACTAGAGAACATAAAACTTAACTATCAGGATGTACAAACTTTAAGAAAACGTTCTCTTTTTTTTAAACGAGATTTTGAAGAAAAGACATTATGTAGTTTTAGTAGAATAAAGACTAGTAATAAAACAGAAGGAAAACCTCATCAAGAACGTACGCTATGAACATAATACGATATTAGTCTATGTATTTCCCATCAGATTCCCGAATATAACGTTTGTTTTTTGTTACACGACAGGATTATGTTAAAACCAATGATTCACAATTATCGATATGTATTCTAGAGCGACAGTACGAGATTTCTAAGCTACTTCAGTTTCTACTTTAATCTTAAAAAAAATATGATGAAACCCTAACGAAAATAAATGTGTTCTTTCTGAACTTTGATCAGTTACTTTGGCGCCAATATGAGATGTGTATAACAAGGAATAAGAATAAAGTTGTTTCTGTTGATATTACTTAATGAGTAATTTGATAGTTTATTTACAATATCTTTTAGCTTTAGCCTTTATCAGAGTCTTTTTGAATAAATCTCAGAATCAGAATAAATAATTCATTTTTGTGTCGTTCTTTTAGGCAAATAAAAAGATCCGGTTTGTTTGTTTTTAATTAAGCAGAAAGCTACACGATGGGCTATCTGTGCTCTGCCCACCACGGGTATCGAAACCCGATTTCTAGCGTTGTAAGTCCGCAGACATACCGCTGTGCCACTGGGGGGCTTGTACGTTAGTTTTGTACATTAATTTTGTATTTTAGTTTTGTACATTTGTTTTGTACATTAGTTTTGTACATTCGTTTGTACATTTATTTTGTACATTAGTTTTGTATTTTAATTTTGTACATGAGTTTTGTATTTCAGTTTTGTACATTTGTTTTGTATTTTAGTTTTGTACATTAGTTTTGTGCATTAATTTTGTATTTTAGTTTTGTACATTTGTTTTGTACATTAATTTTGTATTTTAGTTTTGTACATTTGTTTTGTACATTAGTTTTGTATTTTAGTTTTGTACATTAGTTTTGTGCATTAATTTTGTATTTTAGTTTTGTACATTTGTTTTGTACATTAATTTTGTATTTTAGTTTTGTACATTTGTTTTGTACATTAATTTTGTATTTTAGTTTTGTACATTTGTTTGTACATTAATTTTGTATTTTAGTTTTGTACATTTGTTTTGTATATTAGTTTTGATAGTTTGGACAATTTATTTACATCTTTTCAGTTTTAAGAATATCCGAAAAAGCCATTTATACTTTAATACAAATCGCACTATTTAACCCTATTCAAATCGAACTATTTAACCCTATTCAAAGCGCGCATGTCACAGTTTTCTACAGTGTTACATTAAACAACCTTATTATCAATGTATGCTAGTAAGCACATTTTGTCGACAAACAAAATTCAGTCACTCCCTCCTCCTCCTCCCCAAACACAGATCCTTCTTGTAGTTAAAGTTTATCTCTCAAGATAAAAAAATATATAGAGAGGCTAGGCAGTACATCATATATAGAGAGGCTAGACAGTACATCATATATATAGAGATAACAATAATTAAAGCATGGCATTGTTACACTTTACAATAATATTATGTCTTATTGTTGATAATTGTTTTAAGTGTTTCTCGTCAGATTCCTAGACTGACAAACATAATATACCTTATAAGTTCCGGAAGAC
>NW_013670901.1:4070-17227 GCF_000517525.1 Limulus polyphemus | reverse complement strand
TATTTCGTGGGTGAATTTAAGCACAGAGGTGTCCTGTAGGTTTTGTCGGAGCTTCATTAATTCATCAGTGTCCTTTTGATTATTCATGCCAAACTACTCATGTATTTTCTGCACTAGTCGTCTCTAATTTTGAGCTGATATATAGAAGGAAGGCTGCCAGTCAACAGCACCCACACCAACTGTTAGGCTACTCTTGCCTGACCGAATAGTGGGATTTGTTTGACACCCCAAAAACGGAAACATTTTTGTTGTTGTTTGTATTTCTGGTGGTAACGACAGAACCGCAGACCAACTGTCCGGCACGTTAGTTATACTGGGTCACGCTCGGCCTCATCTTTCAAGTAGTTATTGGTTACACAAAATTAAATGAACTGATTGTAGTCTGAATGTTCTTATCTTATTCTCTCTCTATACGCAAGGTTGAACTGTACATCGTTACAGAGATCTTCATGCGGAAACATAAGAAATGAGAAACATCCTCCATAAGCCAGTTTCTTTGTCATAAGTATTCGAAACGGACGAAATAACAAAGAGGGATTCACTATATGACACTACATTTAACAAAGAGGGATGATAACAATATAAACTCACTATATTACACTACATATAACAAAGAGGGATGATAACAATATAAACTCACTATATTACACTACATATAACAAAGAGGGATGATAACAATATAAACTCACTATATTACATTACATATAACAAAGAGGGATTCACTATATGACACTACATATAACAAAGAGGGATTCACTATATGACACTGCGTATAACAAAGAGGGATTCACTATATGACACTACATATAACAAAGAGGGATTCACTATATGACACTACATATAACAAAGAGGGATTCACTATATGACACTACATATAACAAAAAGGGATTCACTATATTACACTACATATAACAAAGAGGGATGATAACAATATAAACTCATTATATTACGCTACATATAACAAAGAGGGATTCACTATATTACACTACATATAACAAAGAGGGATTCACTATATTACACTACATATAACAAAGATGAATTCACTATATTACACTACATATAACAAAGAGGGATTCACTATATTACACTACATATACCAAAGAGGAATTCACTATATTACACTACATATAACAAAGAGGAATTCACTATATTACACTACATATAACAAAGAGGAATTCACTATATTACACTACATATAACAAAGAGGGATTCACTATATTACACTACATATAACAAAGAGGGATGATGATTTATGTTCAAGAATCTCGATCGTGGAGTTTTGCTCTTTTGCTGCAGTAAAAAACTTTGGAACTATCAAACTGTCTGACGTACTTGTGTTAAAAAAGGTAATTGGTCCAATCCATTTACTTGATTGGCCACTCTTGAGATAAAAGAAAAAAAAACACTGGTTATAAAAATCAGGGTTCAATACCTGTAGTGGGCACAGCTCAGATAGCCCATTAGTCTTAAAAACAAAGAAACAGATATCAGAGCTAGAGGTTCTCCTCAGGATTCTAAGATCCAGCTTACCTTATCAATAGCCGAGTTTATTAAAGGCCTATTTATTTCCAAGCCAACTAAAAAGAAGAAAACAGAACTCATTATAATGGAGCCACAGCCAAGTTAAGCTTTGCAATAGACATCGGAATCGCTGTTACAAAACCAAAATCACTCCTTGTTAACATTTACGTTTTGTTTGTTTGTCATATGATTTCCTCCAAAAAATCAAAGATTGATTGAGCTGAAACAAAGCGGAAGTAATGCAGGCTAATATGTATTGCCTAATAGTAGGCTGTAAAATATACAGAGTTACCCACTGGTCAGTGTGGAGCTGAGGGTCAGTGGTCTGTGGGTGCACTATAAAAGTGATGGTTAAATTCACTATACAATCTGACAGTAGTAGCTCAAGAGTTGGCGATGGGTGATGGTGTTGACTAGCTGCCTTCCTTCAAAATTAAAGCCAGCTGGCACAGTTAGCCCTTGTGTAGCTTTCCCCGAAATTCAACAAACAATAAAACATTAATTTTAAACATTAAACGTTAAACATTAATTTGAAACTAGTTTATATATATATATATTTCAAATAAACAACTTAGTAAGAACATTCTCTTTACAACTATAATAAAAACAATTAATTTTATAAAGACAAGTAGGGCTCGTGATATACATAACCTAGTTACCATAGTGATATAGAAAGTTTTAATGTTACAGAATGTACTGAAACAATCCCTACTTTGGCAAAGCACTGTAATTATGTTAGTCTGAGCCAAAGTAGGGTTAACATTTTTAGCCGCGGCACAAAGGCTTTGAGTTTTTTTGTTTATTTTTTAAAGTACAAACTTTTAGCCCATTTAGCTGATTTGATACAAAGTTACAGTTTTGGACTCAGGAGGTTAAACCCTTTCGATTGATGTGTTTGACCATGTCCAAAGTCTTATAGATTAATTTATTTTAATCCTGCTTAAAAGAATTTCAATTTGAGGGTAGACAGGAAAAGGTCCTGATGAGTAATAAAATCGAATCGGGTATACGCGCGCCTCCCCGCTTGGTATTGGTGGAGTCCAAAACATAGCTAATAAAAAGGAAACAAACAAGTATAATAAAAAATGTTATAATTTTATCAAGACAAGTATGGATCGATATCTACGTAACCTAGAAATCCATATTAATATAGAGATCGTAACCTAGATATCCATACTAATATAGAGATCGTAACCTAGATATCCATATTAATATAGAGATCGTAACCTAGATATCCATATTAATATAGAGAGTTTTAATGTTACAAAAAGTATCGAAACAAGAAAGTCAAAACTACAAAATCTGAGTTACTTAAAACTCATACACCTGGATGTAGCTTGTATTGGTTGATAACACATGTATCTGGTTGTAGCTTGTATTGATTGATAACACGTGCACCTGGTTGTAGCTTGTATTGATTGATAACACGTGCACCTGGTTGTAGCTTGTATTGGTTGATAACACGTGCACCTGGTTGTACATGTGTTATCAACCAATACAAGCTACCTGGTTATAGCTTGTATTGGTTGATAACACATGTACCTGGTTGTAGCTTGTATTGGTTGATAACACGTGCACCTGGTTGTAGCTTGTATTGATTGATAACACGTGCACCTGGTTGTAGCTTGTTACTTCTACTACACTTTCAATTGTGAAAACATAAAGAAAAGAACACAAACTTGGACCGTTGAATATGAGCTGAACTTAAAACAAGGTATGTAGAAGAGATACTCTGTAACGCTCCATCTGACCACAAGAAGGGATATTCTGTAATGCACCGTCTGACCACAAAAAAAGGGATAGTCCGTAATGCACCGTCTGACTTCAAAAAGAAATATTCTGTAATGCACCGTCTGACCACAAGAAGGGATACTCTGTAATGCTCAGTCTGACCACAAGAAGGGATACTCTATAACGCTCCATCTGACCACAAGAAGGGATGCTCTGTAATGCACCGTCTGACCACAAGAAGAGACACTCTGTAATGCACCGTCTGACCACAAAAAGAGATACTCTGTAACGCTCCATCTGACCACAAGAAGGGATATTCTGTAATGCACCGTCTGACCACAAAAAAGGGATAGTCCGTAATGCACCGCCTGACTTCAAAAAGAAATATTCTGTAATGCACCGTCTGACCACAAGAAGGGATACTCTGTAATGCACCGTCTGACTACAAGAAGGGATACTCTGTAATGCTCAGTCTGACCACAAGAAGGGATACTCTGTAACGCTCCATCTGACCACAAAAGGGATACTCTGTAATGCACCCTCTGACCACAATAAGAGATATTCTGTAATGCACCGTCTGACCACAAGAAGAGTTACTCTGTAATATACCGTCTGACCACAAGAAGAGATATTCTGTAATGCACCGTCTGACCACAAGAAGAGATACTCTGTAATGCTCCGTCTGGCCATAATAAGGGATACTCTGTAATGCACCGTCTGACCACAAGAAGAGATACTCTGTAATGCACTTTAACCTACTTTAAAGAGAACTTAAATGAAATAAAAACATTAACTTATTTTAAAGTAAGAGTTTTAACACGTGTCTTTAGATGAGAAGCCAGTTTTATGTAACTATTGAATTTCAACAAACATTAACTTATTTTAAAGTAGGAGTTTTAACACGTGTCTTTAGATGAGAAGCCAGTTTTATGTAACTATTGAATTTCAACAAATATTAACTTATTTTAAAGTAGGAGTCACTCCATTTTAACACGTGTCTTTAGATGAGAAGCCAGTTTTATGTAACTATTGAATTTCAACAAACATTAACTTATTTTAAAGTAGGAGTTTTAACACGTGTCTTTAGATGAGAAGCCAGTTTTATGTAACTATTGAATTTCAACAAATATTAATTTACATTTTCAATTTCACAACTGTGTAAATCGATATAGATAGAACTTACTTTACGAATGGTTTTTAATAATAAATAAATAAAAAATAAAATAAATTAATAATAAATAATAATAAATTTAAATAATAATTAATAAATGTCAATAAATTCTAATGTTCTTCACAATAAATTTATCGTTATCCTTAAAAATCTTTACTTTACAACAGGGATTCAAAACCTAGTGGTTCTCAACCTTTTTTTTCACTCAGTACATACTTAATGTGCGTGTTTGTTATTAAGCACATACATACTTAATGTGCGTGTTTGATATTAAGCACATACATACTTAATGTGCGTGTTTGTTATTAAGCACATACATACTTGATGTGCGTGTTTGTTATTAAGCACATACATACTTAATGTGCGTGTTTGTGCTTAATAACAAACAAACGAACTTTTGCTTAACAGATTATATAATAATATAGGCTTAACAGATTATATAATAATATAGGCTTAACAGGTTATATAATAATATAGGCTTAACAGATTATATAATAATATAGGCTTAACAGGTTATACAATAATATAGGCTTAACAGGTTATACAATAATATAGGCTTAACAGATTATATAATAATATAGGCTTAACAGATAAGTCGGTTTTAAAAGTGCATGATGGAGTTGCTAATGAAAGTATTTGACATGAAAGATCTGGGTTCCTTTTTCACTCCTGAAAACGCGATATTGAAACAATTAAACACCCGCTGTTCTGGAACTCCGTAATCTAAATGATAAAATTTATATTAAAATAACAATTTAGAATAATTTGACAGAATCAACCAATGGATGTTTGGGCTAATATGTAGGGAATTAACAGTGCCCAGCTGTCGCCTCAGGAGTTTCAACTTTAAGCACAGTTAACAAATGAAAACCCAGAATGAAAAAAACAAAAAACAGTTGAACAAGAGCGAGTAATAATGATGAAATGTAACGATGGTGTATCCTTTTCTCTCCACAGCTGTAGGGGGGAGGGGGAATGTCGGTTTTAGTGTTTGACGTAAACGAAATGACGAAGTAAACCCATTTATTTAGGGGAAGTTTGTTAAGACTGGAAAATAATTTGAGATATTGAAGCTCGTGTATATTTTTTTTCTTAAAACCTATACTGTTAAAAAATCCGCTTCTGACATTTCTAGCAAGATAATTTGTTTCCGTTAAAGTCGTAAACCGACTATGCCCATCAACTTTTAACATTGTTGGCCCGATTACTCTATTTTTGAAGTTTAATCCTTGTCAAAACAAGTTTCTTTTTTGCTTCGATTCTGGAATTCTACAGATAAACTGAAATTACAACAAATATACTGCGCATGACCGAAACCACTTCGTACTTCAAACAAATGAAAAATACTCAACTTGTTCTTATGAAAAATAGCTGTTTCTATTAGCAAGGCTTAAGGTTTGGATGTAACTTTTTAAAGATGTATTTTTGAAAACAGATAAACTTTTAACGTTACAAAAAAATTAGTTTTACCAGTGGGAAAAAATGTGATACTAAACGTTTCTTACAACCAGTGTGATACTTAAAATCTGAACAGAAACAAAGAATAATGTTACACTGTATGAAGAGTTGAAGAAATTATCAGCCAGACTGTTTGAAACCGTCTGTTTCATCAATAAGGTAAATTTTATAAATCAATTATTTTAATTATTTATGCAAAAGGAACCTTAATTATGTAATTTAAAATATTAGTATTCTTGTATAAAACGTAGTGTTAAACTTCGGTATATACTATCAAGTATTGATTTTTTTTACATGTGTACGTGTAGGTTATCAGGGAAGATGTAACACATGTTGTACCTTCTACACGTCAAGTACGTGTAGGTTATCAGGGAAGATGTAACACATGTCTTACCTTCTACACGTCAAGAACGTGTAGGTTATCAGGGAAGACGTAACACATGTCTTACCTTCTACACGTCAAGAACGTGTACGTTACCAGGGAAGATGTAACACATGTCTTACCTTCTACACGTCAAGAATGTGTACGTTATCAGGGAAGATGTAACACATGTCTTACCTTCTACACGTCAAGTACGTGTAGGTTATCAGGGAAGATGTAACACATGTCTTACCTTCTACACGTCAAGAACGTGTACGTTATCAGGGAAGATGTAACACATGTCTTACCTTCTACACATCAAGAACGTGTACGTTATCAGGGAAGATGTAACACATGTCTTACCTTCTACACGTCAAGAACGTGTAGGTTATCTGGGAAGATGTAACACATGTCTTACCTTCTACACGTCAAGAACGTGTACGTTATCAGGGAAGATGTAACACATGTCTTACCTTTTACACGTCAAGAACGTGTACGTTATCTGGGAAGATGTAACACATGTCTTACCTTCTACACGTCAAGAACGTGTAGGTTATCAGGGAAGATGTAACACTTTTGTTACCTTCTACACGTCCAGAACGTGTACGTTATCAGGGAAGATGTAACACATGTCTTACCTTCTACACGTCCAGAACGTGTACGTTATCAGGGAAGATGTAACACATGTCTTACCTTCTACCCGTCCAGAACGTGTACGTTATCAGGGAAGATGTAATACATTTCTTACCTTCTACACGTCCAGAACGTGTACGTTATGAAGGAAGATGTAATACATTTCTTACCTTCTACACGTCCAGAACGTGTACGTTATGAAGGAAGATGTAACACATGTCTTACCTTCTACACGTCAAGAACGTGTACGTTATGAGGGAAGATGTAACACATTTCTTACCTTCTACACGTCCAGAACGTGTACGTTATGAGGGAAGATGTAACACCTTTCTGTATCTCGTCTGTTTTCCCACCATACTTAGTGACGCAGAACGTTTCGAATTTTTCGTATTGTTTGTTTCTATGTCTTTTAGACATGAAAACACTTGATACAAAAAACTGTTGAGCTTTTTCAGTTCTGGTGTCTCTAATCTCTGTCTCTCTCCTATCAGATATCATCTTTCTGAGCCGAGAGGTACCTCGTGACGTCAACGATGACTCGCGACGAATTCTGGGTCCAATCAGGGCTGAATGATGGGTTGCCAAGAATAATTTACCACCCTGCTATCCTGGACCAGGACTATACCACCCTACTATTCTGGATCAGGATTATACCACCCTGCTATTCTGGACCAGGACTATATCACTCTGCTATCCTGGACCAAGACTATACCACCCTTCTATCCTGGACCAGGACTATACCACCCTGCTATCCTGGACCAGGACTATATCACTCTGCTATCCTGGACCAAGACTATACCACCCTTCTATCCTGGACCAGGACTATACCACCCTGCTATCCTGGACCAGGACTATACCACTCTGCTATCCTGGACCAGGACTATGCCACCCTACTATCCTGGACCAGGACTATACCACCCTGCTATCCTGGATCAGAACTATACCACTCTACTATCCTGGACCAGGACTATACCACCCTGATATCCTGGACAAGGACTAGAACCAATTAATCTTCCAAGTGTCGGAGTCCCTGAGAATGTCCGGTTCTTACACCTAAGTTAGGCTTTGGCTGAGAACCTGTGAGGGGGAGGCATTGGCCAACACCAAACGTCTGTGTGAGTGAGACCAAACAGATAATACCCCCACCCCATGTTCAAAGGCACGGCATAGGAAGATCTGGACCAAAACATTTCAGGTAGGTAACATAGGAAAATCTGGACCAAAACATATCAGGTAAGTAACATAGGGAGATCTGGACCAAAATATATCAGGTAGGTAACATAGGAAGATCTGGACCAAAACATTTCAGGTAGGTAACATAGGAAGATCTGGACCAAAACATATCAGGTAGGTAACATAGGAAGATATGGACCAAAATATTTCAGGTAGGTAACATAGGAAGATCTGGACCAAAACATTTCAGGTAGGTAACATAGGAAGATCTGGACCAAAACATTTCAGGTAGGTAACATAGGAAGATCTGGACCAAAACATATCAGGTAGGTAACTGCTTGGAAGAGGCTGTCCTTCACCTAGTCTGATGGTAAGGCAGAGAAGGTAGTACAGACTATCAGACAGATGCTTGCAAAGTTTGTTAATCCTGACAAAATCGACTGGGATGAACACTTAGGAAATGTGATGATACAACAAGTTAAAGTTCAGGCCATTCTAGTTCGTATATGTTAAAGCTCAGGCCATTCTAGTTCATATATGTTAAAGCTCAGGCCATTCTAGTTCGTATATGTTAAAGCTCAGGCCATTCTAGTTCATATATGTTAAAACTCAGGCCATTCTAGTTCATACATGTTAAAACTCAGGCCATTCTAGTTCATACATGTTCATGGCGGACGATACGTCCTCGTCAGTCTTCCCTGCACATATCGATGCTATAAACACTAAGATGTAATGACGTTTGCTGATATTATGTTTTTCCAAAGGATCACATTAAACTGTTATTTTCGAATATATCTAATATCCAGATATTTTTCACGCCTTCTTTAATCCTTTTATCTCATGTTTCATGGACTCCACAAAACATTGATCCCATTACACGAGTTAATCGTCTTTATCTTCCACTGTCTAGCAAGATGACGGTTGCTTCCTGTTAGGATGCTCGTATTTCATACAACGTGACATTGGATTTCACAAAGGATTACCATTACTTAGCGCTAAGCTTGAGGTTTTACAACCCAAGAAATTTGGCTTCGATCCCTGTACAGAGAGTTTACCATTGTGCTTGACAGCAAACAAACTGTAGTGGAACATCTAAGAATACAAAAATCAATATCCTAGATCAAACTATACAGCGATTTTCATATTTCATAAAGCTAACTGTATGACCTAGCCGATCCGACATTCTGTTTCAAATGATAAAAATGGCCTGAGCTTTAACATATATGAACTAGAATGGCTTGAGTTTTATGTACATTCTTCCAGGATTCTCTTTGTTCCAGGAAACATGTACATATTTCCATGATTCTCTTTGTTCCAGGAAACATGTACATTCTTCCAGGATTCTCTTTGTTCCAGGAAACATGTACATATTTCCATGATTCTCTTTGTTCCAGGAAACATGTACATATTTCCAGGATTCTCTTTGTTCCAGGAAACATGTACATATTTTCATTTTTCACTTGTTTCGTTCCTATGATACAAACTACAGCAAACACTAACTATAGATGTCTTCCTCTCCGTTCTGTAGCGTCGCCCAATTATAAACAGAACGTCAAAACCTTTCTCCCTCGATAATGTGAGAAACAGTAACACTGGCGACAACAACTTTCCGTCTTTTAGTTTCCTGCAACAAAGAGAAACCTGGAAGGATGTACAACAATAATATTAGGTTATACTTTTGTTGCTAAGCAAAATGATATAAAAGTCATTGTTGGAACGCATTGTTACCAAAACGCACTGGCTTTTCTATATATTTGAAGTTGTTAATCTAACTGAAATACTACAGGGTATACTATGAGGCGCGCATGCACACACTCACGTAGATAAGATAAGTAATAATACCCAGGTGCACACCCTCAGGGTCAACTTAGTATTGGTGCAAAATTTCAGATTTCTAGGTTCTTTTCTCTTGGAGCTATGGTGGTCACATACACACAGACATGCACCACCATAGCTCCAAGAGGAAACAACCTAGAAACCTGGAATTTTGCACCCATACTAAGTGGACCCTGAGGGTGTGTACCTGAGTATTATTACTTATACACGTGCATGCGCGTATGTATCTTTTATGAGGCAAGATAGCGAGAAACCACATAATAAAGAAGTGATTTCTTATATAACAACTTCTAATATATAGAGTTTTGGTAACAATGCGTTCCAACAGTGGCTTGTACATCATGTTGTAACAATGCGTTCCAACAGTGGCTTGTACATCATGTTGTAACAATGCGTTCCAACAGTGGCTTGTATATCATGTTGTAACAATGCGTTCCAACAGTGGCTTGTACATCATGTTGCTTCCCAACAAAGGTATATAGGTGGTGCTAAAATGGGTTCAGAAGACACACACTGACGTAGTCATCTAGAATATATCAACCTAATGGCTCGAGCGAAGCCGGATAGTTTCGCTAGTTTTAAATTTATGCACGTGAATATCAGCACGAGGTTTTAAAAACTTGCACTCCGTTAGTGGACGAGGTTTATCAGTGTCTACTCAGTTAGGCTTACAAGTATTATACGAGTGCACTGAGACAAGTCCACTACATAAAGCAGGCCTAGGAAGTACGATACAGAAGAAGATGTACGTTACTGATGAAACGGTTACTGAGGGCCTTAATCAGAAGAAATGAATCTACTCAGATATCGTCCCCCTGAGGATATAATATACTCTAACTATTATCAGTCCAGAAATCCCTTATATTTAAAATTAAGCAGTTCCTCATATTTCTAAGAAGAAGTTGGTTTATATAGTTGTTATGACAAGTTACAGAAGGTTGAAACGGTTTCCTTGGAAACCGTTGTGTTATCTTTAAATCTAAAGTACGTTGGGAAAATATTCCGAACATTGAATTACATTATGTGTGGTAGAAAGTTAGCTATTTTTAGCCCAAAAGTAATAAATTTTAAAGTTTTGTAATCTTCTCTTCACAAATCCAATATTTGTATACGTTATCAAAATAAAATCTTGAAATTTTGCCAGTTTAATTGAAAAGACCTATCAATGGTACGTTATTTGGCTTTACTAGTCTTCTTATGCTGTTTAGTAACGTTGGCAGATAGCTTCTGCCGTAGCTTACGTGTGTTTATAAATATCTTCTGTAGTTGTTTCCTGTATATAGTGATTGTAGACAACTATTGAATGAAAATTAGTTAATTAAACGTGAAAACAATATGCCTATTAACGTAAATAATTAAACTCGGACTAGATATCTAACATAATGAGTAAAAAGGGTGTGATTATTACGTTTTGAAGATAATAATGGTCATAATATTATAAACCAGTTAGTGAACTCCAATGTTTTGAAGATGAGACTGTACTGAAGTACTTTCTTAGTTATTGGACCCGGCATGGCCAGGTAGTAAGGACGTTAGACTCGCAATCTGAGGGTCGCGGGTTCGAATCTCCGTCCCACCAAACATCCTCGCCCTTTCAGCCGTGGGGGCGTTATAATGTAACGACCAATCCCACTAGTTCGTTGGTAAAAGAGTAGCACAAGAGTTGGCGGTGGGCGGTGATGGCTAGCTGTCTTCCCTCTAGTCTTCCACTGCTAAATTATGGACGGCTAGCGCAGATAGCCCTCGTGCAGCTTTGCGCGAAATTCAAAACAAACCAAACAAATCTTAGTCTTCGGTATTTTTGGCGGGAATATCTCTAAACGTTCAGCTAGTTTAGAAGGTTCGGATTGGTTCTAAATCCTTACAAACACCGGGCGCTGATCAGAAAGTTCCTTCACATTTTCTGCACCAACCAAGAATCAGAACGGATAGAAAATAGATTTAAACTTTTCTCTTTAGTTCTTGTAGTTAAATTAATGAAACCTGTGATCCTAATGATTCTTCTACGTTTAATTTCATCATTTTATAAACTGATTCGGTTTACGTCAGCACGTGATAAGTAACCCTAAGTTCTTTCCATGTATTGCTTATGTAAAACATTTGCATTCAATTGTCGTTTGTTGAGGCCTCAGATCAGTATCAAAGGAACTGCTAATAAAATGTTTTACTGTTATAAAAATGATCTGAGGCCTCAGCTTCTCAAGGCGTAAGCTCACTTTTATTAGGAAGTTCTGCTCATCATTAGTCCTAAGATCTTAAACCAATTAGAATGGACAACAACGCCATCTAGGCATGTTCGAATACGCTTCACTTAATAATAAAATATCTTAGAATGCTATTTCATCCGCGTTATCAGTTTTCTTAAGAAACTCATCAGAAAAATCCTGTTGCTTTATGTGTTTACTTATACTACTATGTTAACCCATAACGGAGTCGACAACAGTATGACAAAACTTATACCTCTGTTATACTTTACGTTCTGAAGAAGGAAAACGGATAGCCGAGAATATCTTTAATTTTAATGTATAATATCTTGCGGAATATAGCATAGGATTTATAAACTGGAAAGTTGAAGCAAAGTGAAAGTACGGGATAATAATCAATTGGAACATCAATGGAACATTCTCGAAAAATACGGAATAATAATCAATTGAAACAACAATGGAACATTCTCGAAAAATACGGAATAATAATCAATTGAAACAACAATGGAACATTGTCGAAAAATACGGGATAATAATCGATTGAAACAACAATGAAACATTCTAGAAAAATACGGGATAATAATCGATTGAAACAACAATGAAACATTCTAGAAAAATACGGGATAATAATCGATTGAAACAACAATGAAACATTCTAGAAAAATACGGGATAATAATCGATTGAAATAACAGTGGAATATTAGAGCAAAGTATGAAATAACAATAGAATATTAAAGAAAAGTATGGGATAACAATTGACTCAAACAACAATGGAATATTAAAGAAAAGTATGGGATAACAATTGACTCAAACAACAATGGAATATTAAAGAAAAGTATGGGATAACAACTGACTCAAACAACAATGGAATATTAAAGAAAAGTATGGGATAACAATTGACTCAAACAACAATGGAATATTTAAGAAAATTATGGGATAACAATTAACTCAAACAACAATGGAATATTTAAGAAAAATGCGGATAATGAACGACTCAAGAACAATGGAACATTATCTCTACCTATCTTGTTATAAAATGACTGAAATACAAACACACTTCAAGGGGTAT
>NW_013670901.1:0-3098 GCF_000517525.1 Limulus polyphemus | reverse complement strand
ATTAAAGAAAAATATGGGATAACAATTGACTCAAACAACAATGGAATATTAAAGAAAAATATGGGATAACAATTGACTCAAACAACAATGGAATATTAAAGAAAAGTATGGGATAACTATTGACTCAAACAACAATGGAATATTAAAGAAAAGTATGGGATAACAATTAACTCAAACAACAATGAAATATTAAAGAAAAGTATGAAATAACAATTGACTGAAATAACAATGGAATATCAAAGAAACGTATGGGATAACAATTGGAAATAACAATGGAATATCAAAGAAACGTATGGGATAACAATTGACTCAAACAACAATGGAATATTTAAGAAAATTATGAAATAACAATTGATTGAACTAACAATGGAATATCAAAGAAAAGTATGGGATAACAACTGACTCAAACAACAATGGAATATTAAAGAAATGTATGGGATAACAATTGACTCAAACAACAATGGAATATTAAAGAAAGTATGGGATAACAACTGACTCAAACAACAATGGAATATTTAAGAAAATTATGAAATAACAATTGATTGAAATAACAATGGAATATTAAAGAAAAGTATGCCATTGTTGTTTGAGTCAATTGTTATTCAATATTTAAGAAAATTATGAAATAACAATTGATTGAAATAACAATGGAATATTAAAGAAAAGTATGTGATAACAATTGACTCAAACAACAATGGAATATTTAAGAAAATTATGAAATAACAATTGATTGAAATACCAATGGAATATTAAAGAAAAGTATGGGATAACAATTGACTCAAACAACAATGGAATATTAAAGAAAAGTATGGGATAACAATTAACTCAAACAACAATGGCACATTAGAGAAAAATATGGGATAACAATTGACTCAAACAACAATGGAATATTTAAGAAAATTATGGGATAACAATTAACTCAAATAACAATGGAATATTTAAGAAAAATGCGGATAATGAACGACTCAAGAACAATGGAACATTATCTCTACCTATCTTGTTATAAAATGACTGAAATACAAACACACTTCAAGGGGTATTATGAATATATATATATATGTCATAATCATTAAGACTTGTTTGACTTAAGCACGAGTATAATGAATTATCTGATTTCAAAATGACATGTAAAGTATTGAGAACTTCTGGTGAAACATAACCTTATTACAGAGATCAAACGTTAAAGTAATGATATTCTAACTCAATTATCTGAGTGAATACTACAATATAAGTTGAGCGATATACAAGATTAAAAGGGTGAATGAAATATTTTCAAAGTTATAAAGAAAGTTCAATAAACTAATGCACAATTTGTGAAGAGTATAAACTAAAACCTGCACTCGAGTTAGTAACTACGTTTTAGAATTCACAGTTGGTTAACGACTTATATTATGGTAGATTAAGAAGTCATATATGTCAATTATATGAGTGAAAAAAACTTTAGTATATGTTAGCGTTTCTTGTCTTGAGACTTGTCGTTGAGCCACTGAGGGGACGACACGTAATCACAAAAATCCAGTTACAACAAATACAGGAAAAAAATAGGTAAACAGACAATACCGTGTAGAGTAACTTACAATGACGTTTAAATCCACACTAACGGAACAACAGCAATGTTAAGTAGAAACTTAACTTGTCCTCTTCGATACAAACATGACATGTGAAACGTCGAAACTAGTTTCTACTTAACTTTGCTGTTGTTCCGTTAGTGTGGATTTAAAAACCCTCTTTGTAAATATATAGGCAACCTTCAAAGAGAAGAGAGGTGATGAGTTTTTACTTATCTCTGTCAGAACTACTTACCTTCTGTATACACAGCATTCTCGTACTTTAGCTGGCAGAGCACTGATGCTGTTTCTTTAAGGGAAAGCTCCCTTGAAACATTCATTATTTTGGTGAGAAGGACTTCTTACGAGTCACTGACATTTAATCTACTGTAGACGCCCAAAGTCTGAAGAATTGAGAGTCTGGTCTGATTTTTAAAGACATTATTCATGTTGGTTACACATTTATAACTTGAAGGTTTAAATACCTATATGCCACAAAATTTAAAGAGGATTAGTCCCCCATGGTTGTTGTATTCACAGTGAAAATCTTTCAACAACTTCTTCTACAAGCCAAACTAAAAGAGGATTAGTCCCCCCATGGTTCTTGTATTCACAGTGAAAAACTTTCAACAACTTCTTCTACAAGCCAAACTAAAAGAGGATTAGTCCCCCATGGTTGTTGTATTCACAGTGAAAAACTTTCAACAACTTCTTCTACAAGCCACAAGTAACAAACACAGCTTTCGTTCGTTGTTCACATGAAATACTTTTCGCACGAGTTTATGACGTCATTGCTAACAGCCAATCGATTGCAGCTTTCAAGACTGTGGAGTACATTTTAGATGTTTTAAGAAAAAAATAGAACTTGGAAGGTTTATTGAGTCAGTCAGGCATATAACCGAGAATCATTTATAATTACATACCCAAAACATGGAAATTTGTTGAGTAAGTCTACCAGACAGATAAACAAACCCATATTTATAATTTTTATAATTACATAACAAAGCCAGGTATTTTGTTGAGTATGTCTACCAGACAGATAAACCAACCCATATTTATAATTACATAACAAAGCCAGGTATTTTGTTGAGTATGTCTACCAGACAGATAACAAAGCCATATTTATAATTACATAACAAAACCAGGTATTTTGTTGAGTATGTCTACCAGACAGATAAACAATACAATATTTATAATTACATAACAAAGCCAGTTATTTTGTTGAGTATGTCTACCAGACAGATAACAAAGCCACATTTATAATTACATAACAAAGCCAGGTATTTTGTTGAGTATGTCTACCAGACAGATAAACAAACCCACATTTATAATTACATAACAAAGCCAGTTATTTTGTTGAGTATGTCTACCAGACAGATAACAAAGCCACATTTATAATTACATAACAAAACCAGGTATTATGTTGAGTATGTCTACCAGACAGATAAACAAACCCACATTTATAATTACATAACAAAGCCAGTTATTTTGTTGAGTATGTCTACCAGACAGATAAACAAACCCACATTTATAATTACATAACAAAGCCAG
>NW_013670900.1:65098-68866 GCF_000517525.1 Limulus polyphemus | reverse complement strand
TATATATATATATATATATATAAATGAACCACATGAACAACGGCTTTATGAAGTTGTTGAGAAAAACGGTGTAATGGCCAAGCGGACCATGAACACTAAATTAAAAATAATTAAAGCAAGCCTAATTATCCATTATTTTTTAACTACATTTTAGCTACGTTTTCAATACAAATTAGTATTTGATGAATATCAATCTATAAAGCCTTTGTTCATAAATGAATATATTGTCCGTCCATATTTCACTTACTAGCTTTAAGATACAAGCTTAAGTGCAGTTTTTGGTAGATTTACTTCTGCAAGTTGGAATGTTAATCGGGGAAAAATTATATATATATTGTGATTTACAGGACTATATTAGATTGTACTCATCACGTGTATTGCTGTGAGATGGCTCTTTTTTTTTGTTTTTATTTGATTGTGTAAAATAAATGGTACAAAATAAACTGACTTTTCACCCGTGAAAATGTTAAATAATGGGAAGTGACGTGTGTTAAAAACCAATAACTTGTGTTCTCAGGTTATGAGCTTGAAGATTTGAATACGGTTGATAGATTTATGCATGATATGCAACAATAAAATCAAATGTTTTAACCTTTTGACCTGCGTTTGCCGGCAAAACATATCTAAAATACCATAGGAATTCGTGGGACTTTATTTTGATTCTTTAGTGGACAAAGTGAGAGCAGAAGGCCAAGGTGAAGTTAAGATGTCAGTTAAGATAGTTTAATGGTAGTTATCTTTTCCCTGAAATCAAGTACAAATTTCTAATGTAAAGTTATTAATTGTTATGAATAAAACAATCGGTTATTTGTTTTCGAAGAAAGAAAAACTGTTTTGACGTGCTGAAAGCAAGCGGGTGGGGGGTGGGCTCAATAGGATAAAAATCAAAATTCAAGTAAATTATAGCCTTTGTGGAATGTTGCAGATCTTCGAAGTAGTAAGATTTATTATTTGAAGTATTTTGATATTCTTCAGTGAAAAAGAGCCTAAAATCAAATAAATGTCACGCTGGTAATACGCCAATTTTCATTACAATTTTGCTTACGTCCTTTTTCCATACCCATATGTAACAATACATTTATCAACATTTAAACTTAAAACTCTGTAAAAAGGCACACACTTAGGAGGATTTTCTTAGATTTTTCATAATGAATTGTCGTTAAACACTACTATTAAAAAGTTCGTAAATAACCACAGGATGCAAAATTATGCCCCATACCATATACGTTACGTATGATGAAAAATTATTCGGGTTTAGATCGTATGAAGGTACAAGATATAAAAACCAGTGAGTTGAACTAATAGACAATGTGATTGGATCATGTGCTTCCCTCGCATTATTTTAGTACATGAATCATAGAAACCAATGAGGAACCACAAATTGCAGATGTCTATGCGACGAAAATAAAAGAAGACGTTTAAGCGAGAAAATAAATATAAAGCACATACGTGTGTCCACTTAAAGAGTATTGTTTCCTTGCTTTTATTTTTCACGATTTTTCCAAGCTTAACATTTTAAAAATTTAAGAAAGATCACTGTATTATGGTGAGTATTTCATATATTTAAAACCCAAATCAAATGTTTTCAGTTAGTGATTCCTCAGTTTATTTTTGTTTATTTATGTTTGCTCTCCTTTACATTTTCCCCAATCAATACACAACTTCCCTTCAAACTCTAGGACCAAAGTTTCGTACTACATTTTCTCCCATCAGGACACAACTTCCCTTCAAACTGTAGGATCAAAGTTTCGTTCTACATTTTCTCCCATCAGGACACAACTTCCATTCAAACTGTAGGACCAAAGTTTCGTTCTACATTTTCCCACATCAGGACACAACTTCCCTTCAAACTGTAGGACCAAAGTTTCGTTCTACATTTTCCCACATCAGGACACAACTTCCCTTCAAACTGTAGGATCAAAGTTTCGTTCTACATTTTCCCATATCAAGACACAACTTCCCTTCAAACTGTAGGACCAAAGTTTCGTTCTACATTTTCCCACATCAGGACACAACTTCCCTTCAAACTGTAGGACCAAAGTTTCGTTCTTAAATGAAATTCTCCTCTGTAATATTAAAGGTTCTGAATATGGAAATTATAATAGGGCTGTTTCAGGCATACGTGTCAGAAAACCTTGAATAATAATCAAAACCTGTTTTGACTATGTTTACGAGAAAACAAGAATATTACAGTGTTCGAAGAAGTGCTAGAAACACGTTAACACCTAAAATTCCATAGAAACGAATCTTAGGACACCAATATTTTTTGCTTTTTTAAACTTTATCTAAGGTATTCACAAGTAAAACTGGATCTAACAGAAAAGTGAAATATACACAATGATGGCAAGAGATTTGGATGAAAAATTTTCGAAAATAGTCAGGAGTCGACCAGTAAAATAAGTAAAATTGTAATAAAAATTATTGTAATACAAACAATACCAAAAACTGTCATATCTGACTGTATTTGCTGTTGGAGCTGTATAAGACTAAGGTGGTAATACTTCTTTGATATCTGAATAAGACAACGACAAAAGCATTGTAGCTTGGCTTGCAGTTTCAGAAGGCATGGTTGATTACATTGAGAGAAAACTATTATATTTTAGAGGAGACAGCACCTCACACTTTTTCTGTTTATATGCACCTATTTCACTGTTCAGGAGCTCCACCAGTGGCACATTGGTATGTCTGCGTGGTGGGCAGAGCACAGATAGGTCTTTGTGTAGTTTTGCGCTTAATAACAAACAATAATAACAACTGTTGAGGCTGTACATGAAACAGACTTTTAATCTTACAATTTAACACTATCCATTTCATGTATAATCCTACAAATATAACACTATCCATTTCATGTATAATCATACAAATATAACACTATCCATTTCATGTATAATCGTACAAATATAACACTATCCATTTCATGTATAATCGTACAAATATAACGCTATCCATTTCATGTATAATCCTACAAATATAACACTATCCATTTCACAGATAATACTACAAATCTAACACTATTTTAGAAAAGTAACTGGTATCACAAAGGAAGCTGTGTTTCCACAAGTAATTGGACTGACAATATATATATATATATATATATATATATGAAATTAAGTCGCATCCAAACTCTGTTATTCTCGAATTCTTTTTCTTTAACCATACTATTCGAAACCTTCGCTCATAAATAATTTAGATTTTAGAAAAGAAAAGTTTAATCGTTTTTGCATCATATACCATAAAATGCATTAAAGTCTTTAACTTCTAGCTGGCCCGGCATGACCAGATGGTTAGGGCGCTCGACTCGCAATCTGCGGGTCACGGGTTCGAATCCCCGTCCCACCAAACTTACTCGCCATTTCAGCCGTGGGGGCGTTATAATGTATCGGTCAATCCCACTATTTGTTGGTAAAAGAGTTGGCGGTGGGTGGTGACGACTAGCTGTCTTCCCTCTAGTCTTACACTGCTAAATTAGGGACGGCTAGGGCAGATAGCCCTGGTGTAGCTTTGTGCGAAATTCAAAACAAATAAACAAACAATCTAAGCTTGTGAATTGAAAAACTTCTTAGGCCTTTCAAATGTGATGCAACATGTCTGACTATGCGTATGTTTTATTACATTGAATCAACCTTCACTATACAGGGGGATGGGGGTGAAACAAAGTTTAGAATTAATCACGCTGGTCAAGTGCGATTGCCACTGGGGGAAAGTAGGGAATACGTCTCCCCCAGAAAATGTGTACGGTTAAGATTGTCAATTTGAAGAGGCCAAGAT
>NW_013670900.1:58984-64412 GCF_000517525.1 Limulus polyphemus | reverse complement strand
AAAGAAAGACTAAATACAAGGGATATCATGATAATACAAAGTGATTAGATGATCAGTGGCTGATATTGATGGGGCCAAAATAAAGATTGGTCTAGTTAAAAATGCTATAGAGGAATGTCGAGAAAAAAGTTTAGACAGGAAAAAAAAGGAAGATGCTTGAGAAAGAAAACAGAGAAAATATGAAGGTTTTTATGAACTGTACAAATTACAAACTGGTGATCTGATGTTTAACTGTTTAACTTTATGTGCTAGAATTAACAATGAGGCACACTATAGTTGAAAACAGTTGAGTCTTTGATTCATGTAATTGAATGCAAGTAGATAAAGTTAGTGCTTAGCATCCAAAGATACAAGATTATGTACTGCTTGTATCAAAAGCTGCATTGTTTTATGACTCTTTGCATTGCCTTGGCTACATTCTGATATCAATTCTTTAGTCACTGTTTGAATAACAAATAACTTTTTCGTGGCTGCATTTTTTTCTTTTTACAGCCGAGCTGTTTTTGTTTAGATATAATATCTTTTTGTGAAAAACTACAATTTATCTCATACTGTACATCAAATAGAATTCACCATTCACTGTCTACCTAGACATTTCTTACATAATGGCGTTAATAAGTTACGCAATCAGGGCCAGCGCGACCATTAGGCAAACTAGGCGGCCGCCTATGGAGGTAAACTTTAGTGGGTGGCAAATCATGGATACAAATATCGAAGTTAACGAAATTTAATCCTTTTTTAATATTGATTTGTGGTTATTCTAACGAGTTGTTTCTGTAATACAATCCTGGTAACAGGCTGAATATGCGTGGCCATTGCTTTTTTATTCAGTGCTGTTTTCGAGCTTTGCTGCCCCAATCACAGAAAAAAAGGAAACATTGTATAACCGGATTGTTGACCCCAAAACATACAAAGGACTTTTACGTTTCCACAAAGTAGCCAACCATGTTCTTTGTATTTAACCTGCCCCCCAGTGGCACAGTGGTATGTCTTCAGACGTACAATGCTAGAAACCGGGTTTCGATACTCGTGGTGGGCAGAGCACAGATAGCCCATTGTGTAGCTTTGTGCTTAATTACAAACATACAAATAAACATTTGACCTTATTAAGAAGAAGAAGTTCGAGATTTTCGTACATTTCCATCAAGTGAACCGAATGAGCAATAGGAACAGATGCATATATGTGACCATTGTGAAGGAGAACACCTTTTAGACTTCTTTTGGAGTAATCAATGAACAATTGCCACTCACTTGATTCATATACTGTAGCCCCTAGCATTGTTATTAATTCAGCAGTGTTTTTTGCAATAAACCAGTGAACCTTCTTGCAAAAAGTATGGTATAAACTCTTTCTCACGATTTCTGTACCAGTAAAATGATGATCCTGGAGAGAGTACGTTCTTGGTCCCAGAATCACTGAAAAATCTTTTGGAAGGCTCAAATCTCTCACCAAGTCATTACGTTCACCTTGTGTGAAAAGCTATGGTTCACCAGACGGTTCAGGTTCAAAACAATCCCTATCATCATTTTTATTGACATCAGATTCAGAATCAGATAAAAATATATCAATAGTCTCTGGTGGAGTAGGTACAGGTACATCAGGTCCATGAGCAACAGGTCTTAAAGCAGATTGAAGGTTTGGATATGATATTTCATTTTTATTTTGAGTGTTGTATCCTTGCTTGTTACATGAGCAAAAATAACAGTCATCTCCGTGGTTTCTAGGCTCACTCCAGACTATTGGAATTCCTAAAGGCAAATACTTTTTCTTACCTTTAGTCCATTGTCTCAACTTTTCAATACAAGTTGTGCAAAATTTGTATGGATCCCATGATTTGTCTTGGTCCCCAAGTTTATTCCAAATTACGTGTAATATGCTTTTTGATAAATTCTTTGTTTCTTTATAAGAAATTTACCACAAATATAACAAAATATGTTTGAATCACTTACACAACCTCTTGTTGCCATAGCGACGAATAAATAATATTGTCAAAGTGCACGCACAAACAAATACTATCCAGAAATGACACTCATGCGGCCTGTTAAACGTTTATATACTAACTAGAACGATCGAAAAGACTCTCACATCGCGATTGGTCTAGAGAAATTTATAGCCAGTGGTTGTCAACATTTTAAGTATAACAAAATGTGACGCAATTTCAATGAAAATGATTCACTTATGTAAAAGTACATATGACGTTTTGTGAAAAATCTGTATAGGATGAAGAAAAATGGGCATCTTTTTCGGATTCAACATACAGGGATTACTGTAGAACATGTAAACATTTCAAGACAATAAAACCATCGCAGGCTTCTGTTATCATGATGCATGAATTAGCTAACACACGTACAACAAGATCATATCAACACACCCCACTGACCCCAGTGCAATGGCATAACTTGCACCTGATTTTAAATGTATTTGCTGTACTTCGTGTTATCAAGCAGAACAACTGCTAAAATTAGTATGTTGGTGAAAAATCAAAACATAGATTTATATTATTGTTATAATTGAAAACAAGTTTAGTGCTTGCAAAGTGTTAATGTTATTTGTTTAACACCCAAATCTACAAATTTATCTTCTCACACATTTTATAATTTTTTAATATCACGATATCTTGATATCATTTATACCTGTCTTCGTCTCGGCCCCTGGTATTTGAACTCTACTTTGATTAAAATGGTATTATCGACTCCATCTTATGTTGGTCCTACAAAGTTAAACCCGAAACTATTTGTCATGTTCTCAACGAATGCCCTAATTATTCTGTTTCTTAATCTTGCCCCACTCTTTTGGAGCTTTACATAATTACCTCACACTAATATCCGTCTTCAGGTGAAATAATTACCACTTGTCATCAACAAATAGTTATTATTTCAGTTCTTCATTTCCTTAAGAGAATTTTCTTGCTTTCCTATTTGTATACTTTCTTTCTTATGGGATGGGGGGAATGGTAACTTTTGGTAATCTTAAGGTCTGAAAACTTTGTTCTGAGGGTGATTTTCAACTGACAGAAGATTCCATTGCTCAGAGTATGTTTTACTATACAACAATCTTTCCCACTAGAAATCACATATGGCACCAAAGGGGAATGATAAAAAAAACTAGATAGCTAGAGCATAATAAACTTAGCAACATTCCATCACTAACAAACGTTGTCAAAACTAGGCACATAACTTTAGCTCTGAGCTATTGAAATTTTCGTGAATAAAAAAAAATTCTGGAGGACTTCATACAAGAGTGTATTCTGGTGGAATGATGAATGCAGTAAATGTGTAACTTAGCATCACGGCTTATTCGGCACTTCATTTAAGAAACCTTAAGAGTTCTTTATTAGAAATTGCAAAAACGATCAAGCTGGAGGAAGCTTTTCTCCACTATTATTAAAGATACTCATCTTTCCCGAATTTTGGATATTTTTTGGCACTCTCAGCATGTACATAGTATTGCTTCTTAATCTAGTTTTCCATACCTTTCATACTTTTATTTTTATCTCGTATTCAAATTGAAGTTATTTTGTTTTGTATTCAAAAGTATTTGTGTAGAAGTTTTTTAGCCTTTTACAGCTTGCGACTTACACCCTTTAAGTAACACCAGAGGCAACATAATGAAAGTGCTACATTTGGTGAATATCGTAACATATATTGAGAGAATAATAAAGCATCTTCCAACACAGGATTTTAAAGATGAAACAACAGAGATTTGGAAAGAAGTAAGAAACGCAGAAGAATATATTCCTGCCTAAAGTTGAAATTCATCGCATCTCTCTCTCGCAGGTATTTCAACCTTTTTTTCCAAACTGAAGAGTCCTTTTTGAAACTTTAATATTACTGATGCTTTCATTTGATCAAAAGAGTAATGAGAAGATACCTAAACAAATAATTATAAATTCAAACCTCTATGATGTTGATTTAGTGAAGGAGGAAAGCCAGTTGCCAAATTCAAACCTGCAGACAGGAAGCACAGATAAATTACCATCACTCATAGAGATAAAAAAGATAAGATCATGCTACATTGCCATCAAAGGGTACATCTTGAAAATTTTGCCAAGTGATAATCAACTACTAAACGACATAGCTGCTTTTTTCCACTTTTAAGGGAAGTGCTAGGGAGAACTAGGACCACAAGATTGGAATTGTCTATTATCCAGGTCATCATTGAAGCTCACATGAAATTTTCTTGATGACTGGAAAGTTTATACAAGACAATGAATGATACATGAGAAAAATAGGCAGAAGACAAAGCTGGTGTACTATAGAGTACACCACTGCGAGAGTTCAGGCGAGCCCAAGTTTCTACATCTCAAAACACTAGTGCAGTGTAAGCTGGTTGTTGCCCATGGGAATACAGATGTGGAGTGGTTATTGTTGCACAACAGAAATACTCTTACTCTCACACGTATCACTGAAATTAAACATTCTGATTAAAATAAGACTTGTGAAAGATAACACAGGAAGTATGAGAAACTTCCCATTCAGTAAGGAAATGCGTATTGCAGGTAAGCAAGCAGTACATATATACAGACAGATATTGGAGAAGGAGAAAAAACTGAAAGAATATGATAAAAAGAGGCAGAAAAGACTGAACAAAACAAAAAACAAGGAGGTTGCAGGTACAAGACCCCCCATTAGCACATGTTTGCGGACTTACGACGATAGAAACCGGGTTTCAATACCCGTGGTGGGCACAGCACGGATAGCCTGTCGTGTAGCTTTGTGCTTAACTACAAGCAGACAGGTACAAGAAACAAATGAAAAAATAAAGGGAATGGTAACTTTTGGTAATCTTAAGGTCTGAAAAACTTTGTTCTGAGGGTGGTCTGAAAAACTTTGTTCTGAGGGTGGTCTGAAAAACTTTGTTCTGAGGGTGGTCTGAAAAACTTTGTTCTAAGGGTGGTCTGAAAAACTTTGTTCTGAGGGTGGTCTGAAAAACTTTGTTCTGAGGGTGATTTTCAACTGACAGAAGATTCCATTGCTCAGAGTATGTTTGGCAGTGATGTTTTCCATTAATGTGTCAGGTGATGCCTTGAGGATATAGTCTCCCTATTCGTGTATTGGGATAACCAACAATGACGTGGACTGATGCATGTGCACCTGGGAAAGATTGTTGTATAGAAGGCAGTGATGTTTTCCATTAATGTGTCAGGTGATGCCTTGAGGATATAGTCTCCCTATTCGTGTATTGGGATAACCAACAATGACGTGGACTGATGCATGTGCACCTGGGAAAGATTGTTGTATAGAAGGCAGTGATGTTTTCCATTAATGTGTCAGGTGATGCCTTGAGGATATAGTCTCCCTATTCGTGTATTGGGATAACCAACAATGACGTGGACTGATGCATGTGCACCTGGGAAAGATTGTTGTATAGAAGGCAGTGATGTTTTCCATTAATGTGTCAGGTGATGCCTTGAGGATATAGTCTCCC